>NC_041231.1:71648734-71709197 GCF_002837175.3 Physeter macrocephalus
GGTGGAGGCCCGCGTAACTGCAAAAAAAAAAAAAAAAAAAAAAGATGGAGATAGACACATCGATAGATACAGATAGATATAGGAACCCAAATGTTAATGGTGATTATTTCTGGAGGTCCAATTACTGATTATCGTTAATTTTTTCTTCTTTTTCATCTGTGTTTTCAACATAAACATATACTACTTTTGTAAAAACACAAATGCTGAAAGTTCGTCTCTCTTCTTTTAGAGACTCATAAATGATCCTACAAATAGCAGCTCCCAGTAGATCATTTGAAACTTTGTTTTTAAAGACCACATTTTTTCAAGCACAAAGATTACCAGACCTTTATCACTGGTTAGAGAGAGCTGCCCACCCTATTCTACGTCCGAGCATTTTGGTCACAATATTGACCCCCTCCCAGTCCACTGGCCAGTGGGGGCCACGTACAGAGGCTGCATCCCCAAACTACACCTGATCAAGACTGGTAGGCAGGGGAGGCTCCAGAATGTCTAGAGAAAGGTGGTCATCTCTGAGGAGTGGTCTTGAGACCAGTCTTCAACCTGCATTTCCAAAACCAGCATGCTGTTTTCAGCTCCAATTTTAGGTTAAAAATCACCAAGTGTTATTGGCTGAATTGTGTCCTCCCCTAATTTTATATGTTGAAGTTCTAATCCCCCAGTACCTCAGAGTATGACTGTATTTGGAGATAGGGTCTTTAAAGAGGTAATTAAGGTAAAATGAGGTCAACAGGTGACCCCTAATCTGATATGACTGGTGTCCTTATAAAAAGATGAGATTAGGACCTAGGCACAGGGGAAGGCCACATGAAGACAAAGAGGAGAAGAGGGGCCTCAGAAGAAATCAACTCTGCCAACACCCCTGAGCAAACTAATTCACCAAGTTCCCTAAAGATACACTTTTATGCAAGATTGAGAAAATGTGCATTGTCCACAGCAAAGACTGTTACCTTCTGGTGGTGACTCTGAGGTATGGAGCTGATGGTGACCATGGGGGCCCTGGGCAGCCCAGTGCTTTAGGTGCCACCACTGCAGCCTACATGTGAACATCCCCGGCCTAGCAGGCGAAGGTTGGGAAGTAATCCCAGCACGCATCCAGCCTGAGAAGCACCCAGGGCTTGCCTTGTGATGTGGGCTCTAGTTTCCCGTCAAGACTGCAGCCCTACGTGGAGCCTGACCCTGAGGCCCCTGCTGGGTCTCACCAGTCCCGCTCCAGGGACCACTTGGGACCCTCTCAGAGGGGCCTTCCCTGACTCCCAGACCCGCCCTTCCATCATCTCTATCTCCAGAGATTCACCTCCTCACTGCCATCAGACCGCGGAATATGGTTGGTGGTCTGGAGGAATTCACTGTCTGCACATCTACGGACTGGGACCGCTCTTTGTGGGGCTTCAAAGCCCTGGGCATCTTACTCTCAGAGGCCACATCCCTCAAATGTATTCAAATGGACCCACGTACCACAGCACATATAAGTTACATAAACTACAGGAGCTGAGTTACAATCGTCGAGTTAACATTTTGTAGCCATTTAGCCATTTCATCCTTACAATATACTTTTCTAATTTTGGAGCTAGCAATGATCGCAGCTGTGGCTCAGGTGTTTCCATGGGTGTTTGAAAAGCTGAGTGGCCTGACCCCAGAGGAGCCCTCCAAGTTACCAGGGTCCAGTCGCAATGCCCCAATCCCCTTTGGGTGCTGTAGGGTAGGAGGGATGGCACTTTTTCAAGCAGAGCTGTCTCTTCCTTCTCTGCTCCTTGGCTACCTCCCACCTTCTCTTGCTTCTAGCAGATATTCAATGAGGCCAGAAAAGCCAAGGGCTAGGAGGTCCTTAGCCATCATAGAGTCCAAACATCCTACCCATGACAGAGATGAGAAAACTGAGACCCAGGAGCAGGAAGGTCTTCTTCAGGAACACCATGCATTTTTTCAGAATTTGCACTCGGAACTCTGCCCTGGAATGAGAGTGAGATTTTGAGATTGCTCAGGAGGAACCCTTGAAGCAGTGTTTCCATCTTTCTGTGACCAAACTCCTAGGTTTGTTTTCATCCCAGGTGAGTGGTTTTCTCCCAGTTTTGCTTGCCTCTTACTCTTTTTTTTTTTTTTTTTTGCTGTACGCGGGCCTCTCACTGTTGTGGCCTCTCCCGTTGCGGAGCACAGGCTCCGGATGCTCAGGCTCAGCGGCCACGGCTCACAGACCCAGCCGCTCTGCGGCATGTGGGATCTTCCCGGCCCGGGGCACGAACCCGTGTCCCTTGCATCGGCAGGCGGACTCTCAACCACTGCGCCACCAAGTAAGCCCTGCCTCTTACTCTTGACAGCTCCCCGCCGAAACTTGGGGAAGGCTGGAGCTTTGCCCCAGGTGCTGAGTGTCTTGGGTTGCCAAGTACAAAACAGGATGCCCAGTTAAATTTGAATTTCAGATAAACAACACTGTTGTAGTTTTTTTTTTTTTTTTTTTTAGTATCAGGGTATCCCAAATGTTGCTGTTGATCTGAAATTCAGATTTAACTGGGTGTCCTGTATTTTTATTTACTAAACTGCCCACCCTCCACCCTGCAGCTGTGAGTTTTCTTGCCACCTCAGCAGCATGAGTCACACAGCTGTGGACCTCTAGGCAAATGTTTTTGAACGGAACAGCATCACGGTTTGGAGGTCCCATAACGCATGTGGACATAATGCAGAAACCCTAAACAGTGCCCGTGGGAGGAAAATAGAAGAGTCAACAGGAGTGTGTAAGGCAAAGGGGAGAACCCCAGCCATGGCAGTGCTGCAAGCAGGCTTTAACTAGATCGCTTGCTCTTCACCTCTCAGAGCTTACTTTCAGAATCTTGGTGATATTGGAGATCACACCTTCCCAGCCAGCTACTTTGAAGGCCTGATAGTCTTTCTTCCCCGCCTTTCTGAGAAGAGGTCTACTGGGAAGAATGGACTTGTGGGCTGTGTGAGTTGGACAGGTTGCTTGACTTCAGGGATAATGATTGTGTCCTCGTCATGGGATCGCCGGGGGGATTGGGCTATAGGAGGAAATTAATGTAAAATGCTGGCACATGGTAAGTGCTTAACCTCAATGACAGCTATTGTTATAATCACATCAGGACTTTTGCTTTACCGCCAAGCCAGGTCTTCTTAAAAAGGTGGGCTCTCGGTTCTTGGGGTTCCCACAATGTGTCCTCAAGAAGCTTTGGGTCTCCAAAATGGGCATATTTCCTGGCCCAGAGTCAGCGAGAAGCTGATGTCACCTGTTGGCTCTTGGTTTAGGTTAGATGTTCAGTTGCCCAGCAGAGCCCAGAGGAAGCAGGACTCAGAAGAGGTTGGCTTTGAGGGTTGAGGAAATAAGTTTCCATCCGGATGTCCCTGAGGGAGGGCAGGCTGAATTTTGTGCACATGCCCTGTTGGTGGGGGCAGGGAGGGAGTGCAGGGGGTGTGTCCCTGGAGGAGGAGAAAAGGAGGGGGCGTGGGAAAGGACCTGCAAAACACAGGTCTTGTTTCCTCTTCTGCAATGTCCACCCCGGGGCCCCAACAAATGAGCTTCACGTGGAACTGAGGTGGGAAAGCCCCTGATGTGGAACCTGTCTCCTTTGAACACCTGGCTCTGCACAGGGCCCTGGGGTTGGGACACTCTGGCTTCTTAGAAAGAAACTGAAAGCCCTTAGGAGAAACTCCACCACTTCCCCTTCCTTAAGAGGAACTTGGAGTTGCCCTGACAGGAAAGTCTTGGTGGGGCTTCTCGGAAGCTGCCACCGCTGCTCTACTCAGGAAAACCGCAGGCCGCGGGCCAGGCCTGGGGCCAGGCTGGTGGAGAGCTGGCCATTGACAATGTTACGGCCAAGTTGAATTGGGATGCTGCCAAGGTTTTCTCTTCAGCTCCACCTGCCACCTCCTCTTTGGGGAGGCCCTCATGCTGCTGTCCTCTCTCTCAGACACCCAGGGTCCCCTCCCCGCCGTCCTGCAGGGCTCTAACCCGGACTGTGCTTGTGTCAGTGCGACAGCCGCCCCTACTGTATTCACCACCCACCATGACTCATCCATCCCGCAGACAGGTACCGACCCTCTAGTAGGGGGAACTGGGGGACCTAGTAGCCACAGGGAACTACGTTTTGGAATAGGTCACACCCTCTGAGCTGTCTCAGATGGCCTGGTGAGTTGAAAAAAGGGCATATACTGGGCACACAGAGATGCCTGCCTTAACGGTGGCTGCTGTTTGCTTCATTCATTTCTAGACTGGACACAAGCTTCCCTCTGGGGGCTGGGGGGTGCCTCTCCCCTTCCCAGACTCATCCAAGGGCAGCTGCTGCAGCAGCAGGAGACAGTACACAGGGACAAATCACATGCAAGGCCCAGCCACAAAAGGGGCTAAGAGACCCTCAGGGCCTAAGTGTTAGTACAAATGTGCCAGTAGGTTTGGCACCAGAATCTGGCCATGCCATTCCCCTGCTGAAAACTTTCCATGGCTCCCCACTGCCTGCAGGGACAGAGTCCAGACTCTGTGACCCATGTGTAAGGCCCTTTGCTGGGGCTCCCAAGTCTCCTCTCCAGCTCCTCCCCTGGGCTTTGCTCTGTTGAGCCTCTGTTTTCTTCACCCACCCAGCCATCTCCTGCTCACATGCTCAGACCTAGCAGGGCATGGATTTCCTGGGGAAGTTGTCCCTGCCCCTAATTCCAGTCTAGACGGGTTAGGGGCTGCCTCTGTGACCTCACCGGGCACATCCCTCCCAGGACCTTTATCCACATCGCCTAGTGATTGCCTAGTCTCTTGATCATCGACCAGCCAGAGCTGTGGGCTTGGCATATCTCAACGAACATTTGGTGAGGGAAGAAATGAATAAATAAGTGAATTTAATGCTATCTGCCAGGCCGTGTGGCTGAGAGCCCCACGTGCCCACAGGTCCAGACATCCATGTGTGGATGTGTCCATCCAAGTGCAGTGGGAGGAGACACGTGCTTGCTTGTCACGGTGTCCCTGAGTGTGTGTGGGTCCCTGCGTTTATCAGCCAGCATCGCTGATGATGTGCTACGGGCCAGCAGGTGGCACTGCGGCCCTCTACTGAGGTGTTTGTCCATCCTGACTGCCACTGGCTGTCCTCACTGGAGGGGCCTCAGCAGGCACACAGAGCCTGCCTCCCTCAGCCCACAGGAGGCCAGGCTGACTGGGTCTCATGCGGAATCACTCTGGTCTTCTGACTGAGCAGCCAGGGCTCTGATGCCGCAGTGTGCAAACTCCCGTTCAACCCATGTCCGTGGCACTGTGTATGCCCAGAGCCAAGCCCCACAAGGGAGCCTGAAGTCCAGGCAGCCGCAGAGCACAAAGGTTAAAATAAAAGTATGGGCTCAGAGTCCCAGCTCTGCCTCTGACTGGCTGTGTGACCTTGGCCAAGTCCCTTAACCTCTCTGAGCTTGTTTTTTTTTGTTAAGTGGAAATCATGGCAATGTGTAAAATGAAATAATCGATGTAAAACAAGGACCACAGTGGGGCTGTATCATAAGGCAGTGGCTCTCAAACTGTAGCCCTAAAGGGCTTGTTAAAACACAGATTGCTGGGCTCCACCACCAGAGTTTCAGATTCAGTGGGTCTGGGGTGGGACCTGTGAATTTGCAGGTCTAACGAGTTCCTGGGTGGTGCTGACGCTGCTAGTCTGAGGACCACATTTTGAGAACCCCTGGATACAGGATACTCAGAGTCAGTTGAGACACAAGGTTATAAACACAGCACAAAAGCAGCAGGTTTCTGGTGAGATATAATGGAAGCAGAGGAGATGGAGGGGCAAACTCCAACGGCTATAGGGGCCCAAGGAAAAGGGAAGGGACATACCCCTGTGGCCTCAGCAGTAGGAAGGGGAGGAAGAGTGGCCTCTGGACCTGGCTCTGCTCCCTCCCGCCACTATTCTCAGCTCAGCCTCTGGGCAGTTATGCTGGAGGAAGTGAGCCCAGGGGCCGGCTGTCCGGCTGGCGGGGCACCAGGCCTGCCTTGCTCCACGTGGCTGCTGCCTTTCCCTGAAAGGGATGGGTCAGTTGGTTTTCTGCTCCTGGCTTGGCCTCTGCTGTGCTTCCTCAGCTTCTGGGAACTCACATTTCCTTTCTCTTTCTTTTTTGAATAGTGCTTTTTAATCAAATTATCATGAAGGCAAAGCATGTCCATTTTAGAACATCAGTACAAAGCAGAAAAGTGTAAAGAAGAAGATGAAAATAGCGATCGAAGTTCCAGTCACTCAGTGGTAATCACCATCTATTTCCTTCCTTGTATATGTGTCTCATGCACAATATTGTATCCACTTGACATTGTAGCATAAATGTTGTCCTTTGACATTAAAACCCTCTTGAGGCTCTTGATGCATTAACTGCTGCCAGCGTTTCAGGTGACTTCTCCAGGGGAACCTCCTAGAAAGGGACTCACTGGGTCCAAGGGCATGACTAGTTTTAAGACTCTTGATACATATGGACAAAATGCTTTCCAGAAACATTGTGCAGGTTGATGGTCCCATCCAGGGTAGGAGGGGAATGGCAGCTGCTGGGCCCAGTTCACAACATTTGAAATGAAATGAGGAGGCCATGCGGCCACAAGGTGGGAGGGAAGAAGGGCCCAGCACTGTCCAGCCTCAACGTCCTCCTGGGCAGTGCCACGCCCCATGCCATGCTCCAGGTGAAGGATATGCCATCTTTGGCTGGACCTGGCCTGGGCAGAGCTGCCGTCACGCTCCTGGAGCCAGGGTCGCTCTCGACCTTGTCACTTTCTTGCATACCTCCTGTCCAGTCTGCAAATGCTGTTGGGACTAGTTTCAGAACATCCCGAGGTGACCACTTCTTCCCACTCCACCACCACCAACCTAGCCCATCTCTGCCTGGATGGTCTCAGCAGCCCCCCACTGTCTCCCTGTCCTCTTCCATCCCTTGCCCCATTACAGCCTGTCTCCATAGCAGCCAGAAAGATCTTTTTGAAATCTATGTCTAACTAGGTCACTCTTCAGCTCAAAATCCTCTAATGGCTCCCACCTCACTCAGGGTTAAAAGCAAAGACCTCAGTATGCCCTACAAGCCTTTAGGATCTGTGCCCCCCCCACTCCCATTACCTCCCTGACGTCACTTCCTACCACTCCCCCCCTTACCTACTCAGCTCCCTGATGCTCCTCAAAACACCCAAGCACACTCCTGCCTCAGGGCCTTTGCACTGCTGTTTCCTCTGCCTGGCACACTTCCTCGGCTATCCACGGGCGTCCTCCGCTCAAATGTCATCTCAGAAGCAACCACAAGCTAATATGACTTATTCTGGAAAGGCCCTCCCTGACCACTGTGTTCTTTCCTTTACCCTGTGTGATGCTGCTTCAGGGCACTGCCCACTTACTCGATTGTCTATTTTCCTACTGGAAGAAAACCTCCACGAGGGCAGTTCTCTCTGCCTATTTTGTTCACTGCTGTATCCCCAGCACCTGATGCACAGTAGGTGTTCAGTGAACCTGTTGAATGGAAAACTGAATGAAAGATTTCAGCATCTGGGTATGTGTGTGGTTTCTCCTCTAGACCCTAACTTGCCACCTCTAAGTCTCCAGCTTATGGACAGCGCCCAGCACATGCCAAGCACCCGTGTAGTGTTTGCCGTGAAAACGAACACTTGAGAGGAAGAAGGAACTTGAGGCAGGGCATGGGAGACTGCTGCACGGAGACTGGGAAACTGGGATTCCAGTTTCCTGCCACTCACTATCATGGAAGCCTTGGGCAAGTCCCCTCACCTCTTTGAACCTTGGTTTTGTCATCCATAAAATGGGTATGATGATACCTGTACTGGCAGCATCACAAGGCTGTGGTGAGCATTAAACGGCAAATGTAGGTCAGCAAAGCACAAGGACAGCCCTGTCCAAGCTGTAGCTCTTCTGTGAGGCTCTGCCCGACACCCCCCTCACCCCACCGACCACTCCTGCTCTGAGGGCCCAAGGAGCCCTGCTGGTGTTTTCACATGCGGTGTACTTACAAGACTGTGCACCCTTGAGACGGGGCCAGGCCTCACCATCTCTGTATCCATCACCGGGCACTGTGCCTGGCAGCTGGGCAGTGCCCCTTGGACATCTGATAACTGGCCAACAAATACATTCACTGAAAGCAATAGACGTGTTACTGTGATACAAATAAATAAGGATGGGGATTTCAGACCCAGACAGGGCTGTGGTGAGGCAACCCAGCTGGGGGCTTTTTGGGTTCTGGGTAGGAGGGCCTGCTGGGACTCCAAGTGCCCCGACTGAGAGGAAGGGAGAGAGGTACTGATGGACCGGTCTCGTTGACTCTGGGACAGGGCCTGGCCAGCTTCCTTCCCAGACCTCTGCCGCACTGGCCACATCTTCTGGGCTGTGGGGCGGAGGCCTGGCTGCCCACCTGCATTCCTTGCTCTGTGTACCCATGATCTCATGCTGGCCCTGCGGCCGCCCACGGGACAGGAGGCTTTGCCCCACTCTGCAGATGAGGAAATGGAGGCTCACAGAAATCAATGCCCCGACTTGGGTGGTCATCTTGCCTGGGCTTGGGCAGGCACCCTGGTGGGCCCAAGGCTCCAACGGGCAGGTGGAATGTGGTCAGGGAGACCCCCTTCACACTGTCCAGTCGGGCTTTAAAAACCCCATTGATCCTATGCTCCCACTTAATAAACTCTGGTCAACAGGTCGACTGACTCTCCCTAGGGCTTCCCAGCGGGGTCCTGGGGTTTTCCAGGCCCAGCTGCCTTCCCTCTGCAGACTCGGTGACCCAGACAGGGCTAGCTGACAAACAGGCCCTGCCCAGGAGGGCTGTGGGATGCAGCGAGCGAAACTCCTTTTAGGAAGGAAATCATCTCAAAGCCAAGGTTGAGAAACCAGTGTCTCGCCAAGGCCTGGGGGTGGGGGAGCCCAGGTGAGCCGACTCAGTCCTCAGGAATGGGAGGAGGCTTGAGGGGAGGTGGGCACTTCCTCCCACCCCAGCCCAGTGTCCTGTTCAATCCTTACTGAGGAGTTTCCTGGTGACAGGCAGTTACCTGTCGGCCGCCCGTGTGGGAAGCAGCTTGGCGTGGCCCTCACCATCTCATTAGCGGTGATTCACCCAGGACTCACCTAGCTGTCAGGGACCTGCCCCACTGCCCGCCGGAACCAGCTTGGCTGGCACCCTTGGAGAGGCAGAGACCCTGTTCCTCCTGCTCTCCAGCGTCCGTGGCATCCAGGGCAGAGCCTGCCTGGCACACAGTCAGAACTCAGAATTCATTCATTCAACTGACAAATATTTATTGCACACCTACTGTATGCCAGGCACTGTTGCTAGGTGCTAAGGATACAGAGTGAACCAGGCAGACCCAAATCCCTGCCCTCCTGGAACTCACTTTTCACGGGGAAAGACAGACAGTAAACAAATAAGTATGTGACTCATACGAGCTCTTGAAGACGGTGGGTGCTGTGGGGAAAAAGCAGGGAAGAGCGTGAGATAGGGGTTGCAGTTTTAAGTAGAGTATTAGGGTGTACCTCTCTGAGAGGTGATATTTGAGGAAAATCTGATGAAGATGAAGGCGTAAAATAAGGGAGGGAAAAGGTGTACTAGAAACAGCAGGTGCAAAGGGCCTGGGGTAGGAATGCAGAGTGGGGGCCATATTTAAGGACCGTCAAGGAGACCAGTGTAGCTGAAGCAGAGCAGGCAAAGAGGAGAGCAGTGGAAAACAGGGTCCAAGGCTGGGGGCGGGTTGTCCAGACTGTGCAGGGTCTTATAAGCCTTTGTAAGAACTTTGGCTTTTACTCAGCTGAATTCTGTCAAAATTCTCCAAAATCCCCCACACTGAACCCAAGACAAGTTTCCAGGCTTCTGCCTGGCTCAGAAGCCAGAGAGCGAAATCAAGGGTCAGGGGTGGTTTCAGAGAGGAGGGTCTGGAAGGATGAGTTTGATGAGCAGAGGGGTTGCTAACTGTGGAGGATGGGTGAAGAGGAAGATGCCAGTTTGAGAAACAAGTACCTACTGCAGAGGGATGTTGTGGGGAGAGGAAGAGAAGGGAGCAGAGGCTGAAAGGGAAAGAGAAGGGAGCAGAGGCTGAAAAGGAAAGAGCCCAGCCACCCCAAGCCTGTCCTTCTTTTTTTTTTTTTTTTTTTTGGTTTTTTTTTTTTGTTTGTTTGTTTGTTTTTGTTTGTTTTTTTTCAGTACGCGGGCCTCTCACTGTTGTGGCCTCTCCCGTTGCGGAGCACAGGCTCCGGACGCGCAGGCTCAGCGGCCATGGCTCACGGGCACAGCTGCTCCGCGGCATGTGGGATCTTCCCGGACCCGGGCACGAACCCGCGTCCCCTGCATCGGCAGGCAGACTCTCAACCACTGCGCCACCAGGGAAGCCCTGTCCCTCTAAACTCATCTGGGACACACCCACACTCTGCTCCAGCTTCTCTCTCAACTCTGGGCCTTTGCACATGCTGTTCCCTCTGTCTGGGAATCCTCACTGTTCTTTGCCTGGTGAACTCCACTCAACCTCCACAAAGGCGTCCCTGAGTCCCCAGAGCAGGTGCTTCTCCCACCAGCTCCGCACTCTACCCCACCCCACCTTTGAAGCATTTTCACACTGGGTCATATCTGCCCCCTGAGGGGTCTCACTTCTCCGTGAGATGGTGCCTGTGGACCACATGGGGGTTTGCTCACCTTTCCATCCTCTGAGCCTGACGCAGAGTAGGTGCTGAAACAGCTGAATGAATGAGGAATCGCTTGCTAGGATTTGGATCCCTCAGAGGTTTCAGAACAGTAACAAGACCAGATTCACATTTTAAGAAGATGACTCTGGGTCAGTGTGCATGGAGGTGGGGGGGGATTGGAGGAGGGTGACAGCTAAGAGGCTACTGCAATAATCCAAGCAGGGGCAAGAGAGTGTCAAGGACGGACAGAACCAGGGTGCCAGCTGCTGGGAGTGAGAGGAGGAGCAAGATCTGGGAGCAGTTTTTATTTTTTAATTTTTAAAAAAATTTTTTTATTTTTTATTTTTTTGCGGTATGCGGGCCTCTCACTGTTGTGGCCTCTCCTGTTGCGGAGCACAGGCTCCGGACGCGCAGGCTCAGCGGCCATGGCTCACGGGCCCAGCCGCCCCACGGCATGTGGGATCTTCCCGGACCGGGGCACGAACCCGTGTCCCCTGCATCGGCAGGCGGACTCTCAACCACTGCGCCGCCAGGGAAGCCCCTCGGAGCAGTTTTTAGAAGGGACATCCACACTGGCCCTGGGGACGATGAGGAAGACGGAGCAGAGGGTGGGGTCCAACTTTCCCTCTTGTGTTTTGCGTCCTTCCCTCTGTCCTGCCCATGGATGGACAGAAACCACTTCTCAGACACAATACAGCACAGTGGTTACAAGCCCAGGCTTTGAAACCTGACTCTAGGTTCGAGTTCCATTTCCACCACATATTCGCTATGTGACATCAGGCAGCTTTACTCAACCTCTCTGTTCTTCGGTTTACCCATCTGTAAGGCAAGGATGACAACTGAGGATCAGTTACTGGATTTCATTGATTCTAAGATTCCTGTTTTAACATTTCTGAAATCTGGGTGAGTCTTAAAATCAATGGCATGTCATGGGTTAATTGGCAGCATTCTTTAGTGATACCTCATATGTGGAATATCTGAAGATTGATGGAGCCTCAGATTTGACAAACACAAAAATATATGGAGAGAGTTCCTGCGGAGGGTCCCCGGGGAGAAGGTGGCGCGCAACGAGTGGAGGGAAGGCGCCCGGGAGCCGGAACCGGCGCGGGAGCTGTGGGCCCGCTGTCCCACCAATACACAGAAAATATCAGATTGACATTGGAAGCTCACCCTATGTCAGGCACTTGTGTTGGAACGCTTCAGCTTCCTAAGGACTTCAACGAGAGTCAAGTTCAGTCCATGAAGGGCTCGGTCAAAGAGCTTGAATGTAATCAAAGCGAACCATAGCCACTGCAACGGCATGTAATTTGATCAGAAGTATTTGCACATGAACAATATCAAATCTCAGGCTTGACTGGCAATTAGCAATTCTGTGATAATAAAGAAGAATCTGAAATAGCTCTTGAGTTAATAAATCTTTTGTGTGTCTTAGCTGAGGATTCAAAATCTATATTCTATGAAATAATGCCATTTGCAGCAACATGGATGGACCTAGAGATTATCATACTAAGTGAAGTAAATCAAACAGAGAAAGACAAATACCATATGATATCACTTATTCGTGGAATCTAAAATATGACACACATGAACAAATGAACTTACCTACAAAACAAACAGACTCACAGACATAGAGACTTGTGGTTGCCAAGAGGGAGGGGGATGGGGGAGGGTTGGATTGGGAGTTTAGGATCAGCAAATGCAAACTATTATATATGGAATGGATAAACAACAAGGTCTCATTTGCAGCAACATGGATGGACCTAGAGAATATCATACTAAGTGAAGTAAATCAAACAGAGAAAGACAAATACCATATGATATCACTTATTCGTGGAATCTAAAATATGACACACATGAACAAATGAACTTACCTACAAAACAAACAGACTCACAGACATAGAGACTTGTGGTTGCCAAGAGGGAGGGGGATGGGGGAGGGTTGGATTGGGAGTTTAGGATCAGCAAATGCAAACTATTATATATGGAATGGATAAACAACAAGGTCCTACTGTATAGCACCGGGAACTATATTCAATATCCTGTAATAAACCATAATGGAAAAAATATGAAAAAGAATGTACATATATATGTATAACTGAATCACTTTGCTGTACACCAGGAACTAATACAACATTGTAAATCAACTATATTTCAATAAAAATAAATTTTAAAAAAATAAAAATAAAAATATATGGAGAGACCAGTACCTGGCATGCCATAAGGGCTGAATAAATGTTAGCCATTATTTCTGTCATTGTTTGCTTTCTGGAGTGCTGTTCGTCGTACAAGGTAACAGATGCCCCATCAGAATAAAGAGACGAATATAATCTGGAGCTAAAAGAGAAAAGGAGCTAATTCATAAATAGCTATAAAGGTGAAAGAAATCTTAGTAAATCCCCCCCCCCCCAAAAAAAACACCCAAAGCGTAATGCTTCCTGTGAAAGAGCCCATAGAATTCTGCCAAAGTTCCAGAGAAAAACTTCAGAAATTCCTCCTTTACAATGGAGACCAGAACTCCTGGCTCCCTGGCCGGTAGGGGGAACCAGGGCATGTCCCCAGATGACTTCGATGGTGTTCCCTGTGTCCTTTCGAATTTCCCTGAGTCACCATTACTCACTGCCCACAATCAGGGCTCAGCTACCTTCCAACCAGGAGACCGATGCCCTGGGATCAAGGGGCATCCTCAAACAAAAGTGTGATTATGGAGTGTTCAGCACGGGTTGTAAACTGTCTCTAGCTCAGGAGAGCAGGGTGACCCTCGCCGCTGTCTTATTTTTGGCCTCTCGGGTTGTGTTCCTGCCTACTGACTTGGCAAATCCTGGGCGACTCGCCTTGTTTTCTCTCCTCACTTAAATACATGTCTGGAAAAAGCCTCCACCCCCAGACCCTGCTGTGTGTGGAAATGGTGACAGGCCTGGAGGAGGAGGAGGAACTAGTCGGCTGGTTCTCGGAGCCTTCCCCTGGATGAGGGGGAGAAGAGTTGGCCCAGGCAGGCGCTCTTAGGCCCAGCTGCTCAGGTCAGCGACGCTCCCAGGGGCTGGTCCTGAGTCCCTTCAGGCTCAGCCAGGGCCCCCACCCACCCCAGCTCTTATTCTCTCCTGCTCTGTCTGTGTTGACGAGAGACCATCTCGGCTCCCTTCGCTATGTCAGCCTCACAGAAAAGTCTCTGGTGACAGGGACCGGTTTGCGCCTGGGATTGGAGGGCAGTGAGGCTGAAAACTCAGGAATCCGACCACGCACAGGCAGCATGCACATGCTGGATGGCAAGGGGGTGGATGGAGGTAGCTCTGTAGCCGGCAGCCGGGGCCAGCTCTCAGCAAGGACGGAGGCAGGACAAGTGTGCCCCGGACACTCTCCCGGGGAGAATGAGGGACTGAGCAGTCAGCACTGGGTCTCTTGGGAGACCCACCCTTTGAACAGGACAACTGCCCTCTCTCCTGGCTCCCAGACAACAGGCCAGCATTCTTCCAGTGCCCCAGTCTGATGGCATCTTCATTCCAGAACGTGCAATCTACTGCAGATCTTTCCAATCACGAGTTCCACTGAGTCCCTTCTCTGGGCTGCGGTGAACACCAGGACAGTTTCAAAGCCTTGGGACATGCCATCCCACCCCTCCCATTTGCACGGGGAAGATGGAAGTGACAAAGGCACGCTATGAACCCTTGAAGGAAAGCACTGCGTGATACCTGGGGAGACAGGTATTATCATTCCCATTTATCATCCCCATTTTAAAGACGAGCAGGCTGAGGCGCTGGGAGGTTAACAGCCTTGTCTGGGGTCCTACAGTTAACAAGTTGCAGGTTTGGACTTTTCACCAAGGTCTGTCAGTCACCAAGAGCCTTCACACTTGACCTCTGTTATCACACTGCATGCTTAGCAGGTGCTTGACAAAGCCCCTGGCACACCGGGCAGTGGGGGTAGGAGTGCTTAATAAACAGTAGCTAGGACTTCCCTGGAGGTCCAGTGGTTAAGACTCTGGGCTCCCAGTGCAGGGGGCACGGGTTCGATCCCTGATCGGGGAACTAAGATCCCGCATGCCTCATGGTGCAGCCAAAAAAACAGAAAACAAACAAACAAACAAAAAACAGTAGCTACTGTGATAAACAATACTGATACTGATCTCATAATAACTCACAGAGGTTGCATTTTTGTTCGCATTTTAAAGATGCAGCTGAGGCTCAGAGAGGCTTCATAACTTGCCCAAGACCACACAGTTAGTAAGTGGTGGAGCCGGGTCAGGTTTGAACCCCAGTCTCTTCTGACTTCACTAGCCATGGTCTAACCATTGCACTCACTGTCTCTTTGGGGAAGCACCACTGGCCCTGCTCAGCTGCACCCCTCATAGATTGAGATTCTCTCTCTGCAGGGCCCCATATCTGGAATTTTCTCTTGCTCATCTCTCTCCCCTGGGCAGCACCTGAGTTTTTGATGCAGCTTCCCAACTGCAGGGACCTCTTCCAGCTGTGCAGCACCCCATGCAAGCCACCTCTTTACTTGGTCTCTGTAGTGCCTCGAGGCCCCGCCCCCAGAGTCCTTCAACAGAGCCCCAAAGCCCTGGCTTTGAACTTCTCAACAAGAATTTCTTCACCAAAGGTAATCTCGGGAGACATGTCAGGAGCAAGATAACAAGTGGGGAGAGGTCACTGAGAAGGATGAGAAGGGCTGCCCGGGGGGTGGGGGGGCGGGGTGGGTGGAATCTGCTAAACCCCCGCCACCCCCCACCCCCCCGCAGCGGGTCCCTTGTTTCCTTTGTGGGATCTTTGGAGCCAAAGCAAATATAGCAGCAGACTTGGCCAAGCTTAGCAGCTCATGTGTGCGCCTCCCCATTTGCAGGCCACAGTGGACAGCTCTCAGCAGGTTGAAAGCCCTGGCATCCCTGTCCAACTTGGCTTGAGTCTCCAAGGATCACAGACAAAACACACTCCTTTGACCAAATGCTGGGTCAATCCTGCAATCGGACTCATTTGCAGCATTTCTGGAGTGGTGAGAAGAAATGATAATAGTTCTGCAAAAAGAGATCCTGTTTACTTCACACATTAAGATGGCTACTTAAAAAAAAAAAAAAGAAGATAACAGGTGTTGACAAGGATGTGGAGAAATTGGAAGTATTGTGCACCATCAGTGGGATTTTGAAATGATGCATCTGCTATGCAAAACAGTATGGAGCTTCCTCAAAAAATAAAATAGAACTAGCCATATGATCCAGCAGTCCTACTTCTAGATGTATACACATCCAAAAGAATTGAATGCAGGGTCTCAAAGAGATATTTGTGCACCTTTGTTCATTGCAGTGTTATCCACAATTCCACCAAGAGGTGGAAGCAATCCAATGTCCATTGAGGATAAATTGAAAAACAAAATGTGGTATATTCATACCATGGAATATTACTCAACTTTAAAAAAGAAGGAACTCCTGTCACATGCTACAACATGGATGACTCTTGAGTACATTTTGCAAAGTAAAATAAGCCAGACACAAAAGGACAAAAAGTGCATAATTCCACTTATGGGAGGTATTTAAAGTGGTCAAGTTCATAGAAACAGAAAGTAGAATGGTGGTTACCGGGCACAAGGGGTAGGAGAAAATGCGGAATTGTTGTTTAACGGGTATAGTTTCAGTTTTGCAAGATTAAAATGTTCTAGAGATTGCACAACATGTGGATATACTTATCACTACTGAACTATATGATTAAAAATGATTAAGATGGTAAATTTTATGTGTTTTTTTTTACCATAATTAAAATAACATTTTAAAAGGGAGGGAGGAATTCCCTGGCAGTCCAGGGGTTAGGACTCAGCGCTTTGGGGCTGGACTCATTCCCTGGTCGGGGAACTGAGATCCTGCAAGCCGCGTGGTGCAGTCAAATAAATAAATGAATAAAAGGGAGAGGGAACCTGTTGATTTCCTCACTTTGGAGGGATTTATAATACTGACCAAGCTAGGCACTTTATACATGTTATCTTCTTTCATTCCCACCATGACTTACTGTGGTAGGCGTTGCTATTCCTTGTTTACAGCCTGGGAAATTGAGCCCCAGTGAGAGAAACTGACTCACCCACAGTTTCATGGAACTCAGTGAGGGGAAGAGCCCCAATTTGTACTCAGATTTGTCTTCGTCCAAATTAGGAGTCTTGTCTCTGCCCTCGTCCCCCTGCTGGCTGAGTGTCTCCTGATTCAAGCTCCCAATCACTGACGGAAAGAAAACAAACTTTTAACATGAGTGCTCCATTTCCCCAAATGGAGCCCAAGGTCCTGGGTGAGGCCCAATGCATCTTCAATTCCTCGACTTGCCAGGGGAATTAAGCCGAGTACTGGGCACACGTAGTTACTGGGTAAAAAACACTTGAGAAGTAGTTTACATTGTTAAACTTCTCCGAGTTGATATTGTTCAAGTTCGCAAAAACTCCAGGAAGGGTTTTTGTACTAGGGGCAGGGTGCATGCGCAGCCCTTGGGGCGCGCGCGCATGCGACCCATTAGCGCGAGAGCGTTATCACGTGACCGTTACCGCGGCAGTTAGAGGTCCGGCTTCGCTGACTGTCAGCCTCAAGGTGGTCCTCGAGGCGGAGAGCGCGGTGAGAGCCGGATGGCGGCCTTCTCCCTGGGGTCTTCCAGGCCCTCTGGCTGGCGGGTGAGCTGGGGGGCCGGGGACAGGCTGGGGGATGTGTCCTCCAGAGCTCCAGGGCCCTCGCCACAGCCGCCCACTGGCCGGGGCCCAGGCCTTGAGGCAGCAGTGAACCTTTCCCCCATTCCCCGCTCGAGGCTGTTTGGAGCAGTCCAGAGAGCTGTGGTCCACATTCAGTGTCACTTGGGGGTAAGTCGCTCCAGCTTGCACAGGCTGGGAATTCTCTTCACCCCATTTACGTTGCTTCCCTTGCGGGAAGTGAGCCACTTTGGGCCCATTCGCCTTTGAGAGCTGGGCCACTCTGGCCAAAACTTTTGTTTTGTTTTCAATATTTAGGTATTTATTTGGTTGCATCGGGTCTTAGCTGCGGCCCGCGGGCTCTTCGTTGCGTGGGCTTCTCTCTTGTGGTGCGCAGGCTCCAGGGCGTGTGGGCTTAGTTGCCCTGCGGCATGTGGGATCTTAGTTCCTGGACCAGGGATCGAACCCGCGTCCCCTGCATTGGAAGGCAGACTCTTAACCACTGGACCACGAGGGAAGTCCCTTGGGCAACTCTGTTTGGAGGCCTCTGACTGGGAGTGGAAGTGGAATTTTTTTTTTTTTTTTAATTGAAGTAGAGTTGATTTACAATGTTGTGCCAGTCTCTGGGAAGTCCCTTGGGCAACTCTGTTTGGAGGCCTCTGACTGGGAGTGGAAGTGGAATTTTTTTTTTTTTTTAATTGAAGTAGAGTTGATTTACAATGTTGTGCCAGTCTCTGTGGTACAGAAAAGTGACTCAGTTACACACATATAGACATTCTTTTTCAATATTCTGTTCCATCCATTATGGTTTGTCACAAGGTATTGAATATAGTTCCCTGTGCTATACATTAGGACCTTGTTGTTTATCCGTTCTTTTTTTAAATAATTTTTAATTTTATTTATTAATTTATTTATTCTATTTATTTATTTTTGGCTGCGTTGGGTCTTCATTGCTGTGCACGGGCTTTCTCTAGTTGGACCAAGGATCGAACGCGTGTCCCCTGCATTGGCAGGCAGATTCTTAGCCACTGCGCCACCAGGGAAGTCCCTATCCATTCTAAATGTAATAGTTTGCATCTACCAACCCCAAACTCCCAGTCCATCCCTCTCCCTCCCTCCTCCCCCTTGGCAACCACAAGTCTGTTCTCCATGTCTATGAGTCAGTTTCTGTTCTGTAGATAGATTCATTTGTGCCATATTTTAAATTCCACATATAAGTGATATCGTACAGTATTTGCCTTTCTCTTTCTGACTTATGGAAGTGGAATTTAGACTACAACTCCTCTGATTTTCTGTGTGACGGTAATTTATCTGTTGTGTTTTTGTGTGTATCATTTTGGGGTGAGCCACTCTGGTTTGTTTTTTTTTGTGGGACTTTTGTTTGTGGGACCATGATTGTTATTTGTATGTTGTATGTGTGTGAATCAGTACTTGCACTGGCTAGTTGAGACGTCTTTGGTGAATAATGGAGCTGCGTGTGACGACACCAGGTATCTTTCCCTATTGTGTTGGAATTCGCCTGTGGTGAAGCATTGTTTGGGATTTTCCCTTTGCAGTGATGGGGAAGCTCCCTTTTTGGTGCTAGGGAACTGTGATCCTGCAAGACTGTTTGGCATTGCATTTGTTTGGTTGATATTTGATAATGCCTCCTGTGATAATCAGAGCTCTTTCCATTTTACAGGCCCCCTAGAGTGTATTTTGCAAAACTGGGAGATTTTTAGTATGCTCCTAGAAAGAGAGAGAAAGTAGTTTGTTTGTTTGCTTGTTTTAACACTGCGTGGCTACTATATTCTTTAGACTTCAGAGCAAAATTGGTTATGATGAAACTCCTTTGAAATTCCAAAATTGGTTCTTTTTGCATATGCTGGCTTAGAGAGAGCTGGCTTGATGGAATACTTTTTTCAGAATCCTGACCCTGAGAAAATAAAAATATTTCTAGGAGAAATCTTGAAGTTAACTAAGTAAATTTAACTTATTTCCACTGTTATTTTTGGTTTTGCATTTGCCAGGTGAATTGCCATGACACACACAGTCATGATTCCCTGTCTTCCCATTTGCATGTTGTTTGTTGTTAAAGAGAGGGATCCTTGTTTGAAAAAGTTGAGGAAATTGTTGGACTTCACCCTTTTGTTTCTGTCCTGCAGGAATTAGATTTTGTTCTTTGTGTGTATGTTTGCATTTGTCTTGTGTGTAAGTGTGCTGGCTATGGGAAACTCAAATTTGTTTCCCAAATGCAGCCCCTTGAGGTGCATTCTCCAGAATTGGACCGCTTTCAGTTATAATATTGCTGAATTAACTTGTAAATGAGCTATATTTCATAGACTTAAAAGTAAGCACTTACAAATTAAATACTTCCTAATATTTAAAAAATTGTCCAAGGGTGGGGTGAATTGGGAGATTGGGATTGACAGATATCTATGTATAAAATAGGTAACTAATGAGAGTGTACTGTATAGCACAGGGAACTCTACTCAATGCTCTGTGGTGACCTAAATGGGAAGGAAATCCAAAAAAGAGGAGATATATGTATACATATAGCTGATTTACTTTGCTGTACAGCAGAAACTAGCACAACAGTGTAAAGCAACTACAGTCCAATAAAAATTAATTTTAAAAGAAAGAGAGAAAATTGGCCAAAATGAATTTCAGGCCCTCATGATTTTGGAAATATGCAGTACTGAATTGATATCTTGTACTGAAGCGAGCTTAAGCTTATTGGTTTGTTAAGTGTAATACTTCTGTTGTACCTAGGTATACTAGAGATCAAATAAGACCTTATATCTGTTGCAAATTTGTCAGCAAGGAAAATAACATGATATGATGAAACTTTAAGTCTATCTAAAATAGCCTTTCCAGATTTTGGTAACTTGAAACTGAACTAAGTTAAATGGCAAGAATTTATTGACTATCTGGGTCATTTCAAATAGGATAAGGGAATTCCGTGGCAGTCCAGTGGTTAGGACTCCAAGCTTCCACTGCAGGGAGCACGGGGTCAGTCGTTGGTCGGGGAAATAAGATCCCGCATGGTGCGCCGTGCGGCCAAAAAAAAAACAACCCAAAAAACAAAAATCAAATAGGATAAAATATTGGAACATTGGTTGCTGGGCATATCTAAGTTTACCTATCTTTGCATTCTGAGGAGAGGAAAACTAAAGCATAAGTTTCCAGTCAGAAAATGCTGGTATGAGATTGCCAACAAACACATGAAAGAATGCTCAACATCACTAATCATTAGAGAAATGCAGATCAAAACTACAATGAGGTATCACCTCACACCAGTCAGAATGGCCATCATCAAAAAATCTACAAACAGTAAATGCTGGAGAGGGTGTGGAGAAAGGGGAGTCCTCTTGCTCTGTTGGTGGGAATGTAAATTGATACAGCCACTATGGAGAACAGTATGGAGGTTCCTTAAAAAACTAAAAATAGAACTACCATGTGACCCAACAATCCCACTACTGGGCATATACCCTGAGAAAACCATAATTCAAAAAGAGTCATGTACCACAATGCTCATTGCAGCTCTATTTGCAATAGCCAGGACATGGAAGCAACCTGGGTGTCCACTGACAGATGAATGGATAAGGAAGATGTGGTGCATATATACAATGGAATATTGCTCAGCCATAAAAAGAAACAAAATCGAGTTATTTGTAGTGAGGTAGATGGACCTAGAGTCTGTCATACAGAGTGAAGTAAGTCAGAAAGAGAAAAAAAAAAAAAGGTTATGAAGAACCTAGGGGCAGGACAGGAATAAAGACACAGACGTAGAGAATGGACTTGAGGACACGGAGAGGGGGAAGGGTAAGCTGGGACAAAGTGAGAGAGTGGCATGGACTTATATATACTACCAAATGTAAAATAGATAGCTAGTGGGAAGCAAGCCGCATAGCACGGAGATCAGCTACGTGCTTTGTTACCACCTAGAGGGGTGGGATAGGGATGGGGGGAGGGAGACGCAAGAGGGAGGAGATATGGGGATATAGTATATGTATAGCTGATTCACTTTGTTATAAAGCAGAAACTAACACACCATTGTAAAGCAATTATACTCCAATAAAGATGTTAAAAAAAATGCTGGTATGACAAACAGTTATTATATGTTTTGAGCAAAAAAGGAGTTTTATGCATGGTGAGGCTGAGATTAGATTAAACTTAGGTAAATGGAATTTGTTATTAAAAGTAGGGTAGTGCAAGACTAGATTTGGTTCCTCTCTGCTAAGAGAACAAGTTTACTTAGAATGCTGATTTTGATAACAGATTATATGAACTTCCTTGCCTTTAAGTAATCTGTATTGGCTTTTGAGATCTCTTCTCACTTTGGATAAGAAATAAGTAATGTCTTATAGTGACCTATGATCTCATTTAACGAAATGTTTTGAAACTTTTTGAAAAAATTCCCAAATATCAAATTTTAATTAAAGTTCTTTTGACCTCCAGCTAACTTTGGGATGCTTTAGAGGGCCCCTGAGTCATCTCAGAGAGGAATATTTAACTAGTATTATTTGGTATATTGAATTACATGGGAAGCATTGTCAAATGAGTGATAAATCTTCTCAGATTATATGGTATGGATAAATGTTACTACTATAGATATTCTAGAAATTATATAAAGTTTCTGAAATATAGATATGTCCTGGTATAATCTATCAGCCATAATTCTGGTTATATCAGAGCAACTTGATTAAGCTTTTTTGTCAACACATTGTGATCAGACTTTTTTTTTTTTTTTTTTTTTTGCGGTACGCGGGCCTCCCACCGCTGCGGCCTCTCCCGTTGTGGAGCACAGGCTCCGGACGCGCGGATCTTCCCGGATCGGGGCACGAACCCGTGTCCCCTGCATCGGCAGGTGGACTCTCAACCACAGCACCACCAGGGAAGCCCAGTGATCAGATCTTTAACCTTGCCTTTTTAAGCCTTTAATAGACAGTTAATCTGATGCTTTGCAAAAGTGCTTCATCTTCAAGAAGATTCATAGGAAGATTCATTCATACTGACAAGTACAGGTATCTAATAAATCTCGGATTATACTGCTGAACTGGGTAAGAAATTTAAAATCCTAATGGAAAACGTGATGACTTCATAAAAAGTTAACAAAAGGATTGGGTACCGTGTAAACTGGTGAATATGGTTACAATGTTTATAGGTTTTGTCTGGAGTATTACTGATTTTGATCCGTGTTCTCCAGATATAAGGAAGCCCTTCCCCTCACGTTACTCCTGACTTAACAGCAATTTGGTGAATTTTACCTCTTTGAGTAAAATTGAAATATTTTTCTTTTCTCTCTGGCTGATCCCTCCAGAAACTAGAGATTCTTGGGTTCTGGGCAGCCTTATCAGGTGAAAGGGAAAGACTATCTCCTAGCATGTACAGGAATCTTGATATTTTGGGGACCGAGAATTCCACTAAGGCAGAATCTGATGGCAGGCTTTTAGCATTTCCTGGCCTTGAGAGGCCTTTTGGGAATTCAGTCTGAGACTCCTGAGGAGTTCCACCAAAGCCAGTTTGGAGGAGCCTAGTAGTCAATTGACCGGATTTATTTTACAAACAAATTAGTCTTGATTTGGCATGTTTGTGAAAAACACTGCTTGCTTTAAGTCTGTTGCTAAAAGCACATGTACAATGCTTGTGTGACAACTGGGTATAAGTGACAAAATGTATGGCCTATAAAGTGTTTCCCCATTAACATACTTCAGAGCCTGTTCACAATATCTGATCACTTTTCCCCAATGTGAATATCTAGGCAAATATAAAGAAGGCCTAGCACTGAGGGGCATGATCTAGACCCAGGGCAAGCAGCTAAATAACTCCAGCATCAAGGGACATGTTTTGGTTCGTTGAAGGATTTGCAATTGAAAAGGGAGATGACAGGGGATTCCCTGGTGGTCCAGTGGTTAGGACTTGGTGCTTTCACTGCCGGGACCCAGGTTCAGTCCCTGGTTGGGAAACCAAGATCCCACAAGCTGTGTGGTGCCACCAAAGAAAGAAAAAATAAATAAATAAAAAAGGAGATGATGCACATATTTTGAGGTATGGGGAAGTCATTCTGGCTGACACATGATTTAACTTAAACTTTACTGACCAGAGCAGTCTGTTTTGTGGCCTGTTGAACATGCATTGTACATCTGTCTTGGCCATTCAGGAGGGGGATACATTTGAAAGTCAAAAATGGAATAGCTGTGCTTCAGACATTCAAGGTAAAACTAGGTGGCCGTTGTGGATGTGATTTCAGACACATTCCTGTATTGTTGAGGACTTGAATTTTCTGAGCTGTGTCCTACTCAGGATTCCCCCAGCCATTCTCAAAGGAGTGTCTGCCGGCAGATGGCAACTTCAACCTTATAACCTCAAGGTCTCCTCTGGTAACTATTAGCAGAAAAAGGAGACATGTAGTGGCCAATAACTCCTGCTTTGTATATGTTAATACCACATTAGAGGTTAGAACCTACTTAGATAAAACTATTATACAAGACTCGGATCCAGGACTTGGAACTCAGGACTGTTTCCAACTCGGTATCCATTCCCCAAATCTAGGTAGGACTACAGCCCATTTTAGCAGGAAGTAGCCAGAGTGGTCGTTGCCACATTCCTTGAAAGACTTGGGGAAGGATGAAACAGGATTGGAGGTTGAAACTGAGTCCCCCTAAAACTGAGTTCCTCTGCTGAGTTTATGATTAACGTCTCTATCCAAAACATTATACTCATGTGTTCTCCTCAAGATTGAGGAATATCAAAGAAAAGGGGGGAATTGTAATAGGGGCAGGGTGGGTGTGCAGCTGTTAACATTGGACCCTTAGTGCAAGACCCATAGTTCTTGACCATCAGCAAGGTGGTTAGAAGTCCCACTCCATCAACAGCCAGCCTCACAGTGGTCCTTGCAGCAGCGAGTGTGGTGAGGTAACATCTTCATGGACAGTACCATTTAAGTACTTTAGGCTCACAAAGCATTTTTGCGTATGTTAACCTATTTGCTCCTGATGATATCCCTGGATAAAAGAGATCATCATCATCTGCATTTTACAGATGAGGGAAGCACAGCTCAGAGGGATGTGTTCAAGTTCCCCCAGCTGGGATTGCAATCACTGGAGGCATGACTGGACAGGTGTCTCAGGCCCCCAAAGTCTGTGATGCTTTCACAGGTGGCCTCAGAAATTATGGCCAGGTTCTCTCTCTCACTCAGCCTTCTCTGTTGATCTTGTGCTATGCTCACCTGCTGACCAAGAGGGTGAGCCTTGATCTCCAAGGCCAAATAAGTTCCGGACAGTCCGCATGAAGGCTGGAGACACTTTTCTTGAGATTGCAGTTTTAGAATCAAATACCCAGCCAACTACCATGTGCCAGTGAGTGAAATGCTGGGGCATTCCCAGGCCCAGAAAAGGGTTGGTCAAAAGGGGTCGGGCTGGAGTCCAGCTAAGCAGGGAGGCCTGGCAGCTGGCACAGGGCAGGGAGGCACAGATGGGGTCAAGCTTGGGGACATAGCTAAGGCCATGGTGTCGATATGAGCCAACCTGTTCTGCTGCCCAGGGGTTGGAGCTTTGCCCAGAGGGGCCAGAGGGGGCAGAGGAGAGGACCGGGGTTTCTTGCTCTCTGCCCTATCTCCCCCCCCCACATCCCACCACCCCCTGCCAAGTGCGGACAGCTGCAAGCCCGAGGATGCTGGCCCTAGAGTGAGGGTGGTCGTGACCTGCAGGTGGGGGCAGCAGGATGGCCACCCAGTGGCCAACCACATCAGTTTGGTCCTTTCCTTATGACATCTTTTCCTCTGATTACAAAAGTATCTTGTGTTCACAATAAAAAAAATTGAGGGCTACCAAAAAACCCACAAAAGCACAAAATAAAAAACACCTATAATGCTCTCTCTTTTTTAACTGTATAAAGGACAAAAGGTAAAAAGTAAACACCCTCATCACCCCCGTCCTCACTCTCCCCTCCCCCACACACCCAGGGGTCATCACTGATGGCAGTTTGATAATGTTTGTTACGGCTCCTCTCTTCTTCTCTTCCTGTTGGAGGGAAGAGGGCAGTTTTTTCCCAAGAAGTGAAACAAAAACTCAGTCACTATTTTGACTGACAACATAAACATTTGATTTTAATTCCTTTTAAACACGTTGGTGACAAAGTGCTCTGTCTGAGAAGTGTCCTGGCTCCATCTACTTTGGACACTTGTACCTCCCCCACCTCTGGCTGCCCTTATCACCTCCCTGTGAGGAAGACCAGGGAAGGAGTCCTCTGATTTCAAGGCAATTAGGAGGCTTTCTGCCTCCAAACACCTCTTTTTTTCAAGACACACTTTATTTATTTATTTGTTTGTTTATTTATTTATTTATTTTTGGCTGCGTTGGGTCTTTGTTGCTGTGTGCAGGCTTCCTCTAGTTGTGGCGAGTGGAGGCTACTCTTCGTTGCAACACGCAGGCTTCTCATTGTGGTGGCTTCTCTTGTTGCGGAGCACAGGCTCTAGGCCCACAGGCTTCAGTAGTTGCAGCATGTGGTCTCGGTAGTTGCGGCACGCAGGCCCTGGAGTGCACGGGCTTTGGTAGTTGTGACACACAGGCTCAGGCACAGGCTTAGTTGCTCTGCGGTGTGTGCGATCTTCCTGGACCAGGGATCGTGTCCCCTGCATTGGCAGGAGGATTCTTAACCACTGTGCCACCAGGGAAGTCCAAACACTTCTCTATTAGGTCACTGATGCCTGAAATTCCACTGTTAAGATGTCATACCTTTAAGAGAAAACTTCATTTTCCCTGAAAATACAACTCCCTCATGGGAACTGTGAATCCTTTAAGAGTATGGAATACAAAATGAGTTTTAAATTTCTTTCCTGAGGACAAGGTTTGGCTTTTTTATTTTTAAAGATATTAATGTTTCTTTTTTTTTTCTCATTATAAAAGTAACACATTTGTTGTGAAAAATGTAGAAAAAGAGAAAAGCATAAATGAGAAAATGAAACAAAATTTGCTCACAGAATATTACCCAGAGATAACAAAACTAACATTTTAATGTAAAAATCTTCTGGTCTTTTTAATTTTATTTTATTTTTGACCACACCACATGGCTTGTGGGATCTTAGTTCCCCAACCAAGGATTGAACCTGTTCCCTCCGCAGTGGAAGCATGGAGCCCCAACCACTGGACCGCCAGGGAATTCCCTTCTGGCCTGTTTTCTATGTGAATTATGTATGTGTAGATAAATGTATGCAAACACATTCGCATACACACATATAAATAATGCCAAATTGGCACTTTCTATTATTATTATACCATGTCACTAAATATTCTTTGATATCATAACTCTTAACACATACACATACACTGTCATATAAATATACCCAAATAGGGAACTAGTCCCCCCACTGCTGGACAATAAGCTGGTACTAATTTTTCTCTACAATATCCAATGCTGTAATGAACATTCTTGTGTAGAAATTCTGTGAGCAAGTTTTAATCACGGGATTAGGGAGCACACACTTACATGCCAGTGTCTGGGGGCAGGAGGCCATTGAGAAGAGTGTTGTCTACCAAAAATCTGTGGAACGTGGAGACTGAGGGCACCACAGCCTTCACGGACTCATGGTGTGGCCTGTGGCTAGCCCACACTGAGTGGCCTGTGAGACATGGCAGGAAGGTGCTGCTTGCTGGCCAGATTAGCAGCCTTAGTGCTGTCCTCCCTCTATAAAAATAGACACATTCTACAATGGACAGTCCGCGCTACTCTCTTTTAGGGCAAGCCGCACCCACAGCCCCCACAGGCACAACCTGGCACTGCTGGGGCATAGGAGCCCACACCCTGGCCACAACTGCCCGGGCCAAGGTTCAGCCTGACACAAAGGCAGCCCTTTATAGGCTGGATGCGCAGGAGGGGCAGCCCAGCATTAAAACTCTGCCCAGTGGGGACCTTCTCTATTGGACAGTGGCACACCAAGCCAGCTCTCTCTCACCAGGATGCTTGAAAACCAGAGGACCATTAAGTGGGCAGAAAGTGAGGGTTGGGGACTTCCCTGGTGACACAGTGGACAAGACTCTCAGTTCCCAACGCAGGGGGCCCAGGTTCGATCCCTGGTCAGGGAACTAGATCCCATATGCATGCCGCAACGAAGAGTTTGCATGCCACAACTAAGGAGCCTGCCTGCCGCAACTAAGACCCAGTGCAACCAAATTAATTAATTAATAAATTAAAAAAATATATAGATAGATACAACCACAGGTGCCACTACAACCACTTTCTAATTGTTCTCTTTACAGTCACTGAAGTAATTTATTAAAAAAAAAAAGTGAGGTTTGTATGGGGAGAAGGTAGTGGGCAGGAGTCAGGAGGTAGAAACCAGGAGGCAGCAGAAGACATTAGGTGAAGAGAGTCCATAATTGGGTTTGTTGCAAGCATCCAGTGACTCCAAAATGAGGACCCAGTTGTTCCAGAGGGGAGTCCTCTGATTTCAAGTCAATTAGGAGGCTTTCTGCCTCCAAACACCTCTTTTTTTCAAGACACACTTTATTTATTTATTTGTTTGTTTATTTATTTATTTATTTTTGGCTGCGTTGGGTCTTTGTTGCTGTGTGCAGGCTTCCTCTAGTTGTGGCGAGTGGAGGCTACTCTTCGTTGCAACACGCAGGCTTCTCATTGTGGTGGCTTCTCTTGTTGCGGAGCACAGGCTCTAGGCCCACAGGCTTCAGTAGTTGCAGCATGTGGTCTCGGTAGTTGCGGCACGCAGGCCCTGGAGTGCACGGGCTTTGGTAGTTGTGACACACAGGCTCAGGCACAGGCTTAGTTGCTCTGCGGTGTGTGCGATCTTCCTGGACCAGGGATCGTGTCCCCTGCATTGGCAGGAGGATTCTTAACCACTGTGCCACCAGGGAAGTCCAAACACTTCTCTATTAGGTCACTGATGCCTGAAATTCCACTGTTAAGATGTCATACCTTTAAGAGAAAACTTCATTTTCCCTGAAAATACAACTCCCTCATGGGAACTGTGAATCCTTTAAGAGTATGGAATACAAAATGAGTTTTAAATTTCTTTCCTGAGGACAAGGTTTGGCTTTTTTATTTTTAAAGATATTAATGTTTCTTTTTTTTTTCTCATTATAAAAGTAACACATTTGTTGTGAAAAATGTAGAAAAAGAGAAAAGCATAAATGAGAAAATGAAACAAAATTTGCTCACAGAATATTACCCAGAGATAACAAAACTAACATTTTAATGTAAAAATCTTCTGGTCTTTTTAATTTTATTTTATTTTTGACCACACCACATGGCTTGTGGGATCTTAGTTCCCCAACCAAGGATTGAACCTGTTCCCTCCGCAGTGGAAGCATGGAGCCCCAACCACTGGACCGCCAGGGAATTCCCTTCTGGCCTGTTTTCTATGTGAATTATGTATGTGTAGATAAATGTATGCAAACACATTCGCATACACACATATAAATAATGCCAAATTGGCACTTTCTATTATTATTATACCATGTCACTAAATATTCTTTGATATCATAACTCTTAACACATACACATACACTGTCATATAAATATACCCAAATAGGGAACTAGTCCCCCCACTGCTGGACAATAAGCTGGTACTAATTTTTCTCTACAATATCCAATGCTGTAATGAACATTCTTGTGTAGAAATTCTGTGAGCAAGTTTTAATCACGGGATTAGGGAGCACACACTTACATGCCAGTGTCTGGGGGCAGGAGGCCATTGAGAAGAGTGTTGTCTACCAAAAATCTGTGGAACGTGGAGACTGAGGGCACCACAGCCTTCACGGACTCATGGTGTGGCCTGTGGCTAGCCCACACTGAGTGGCCTGTGAGACATGGCAGGAAGGTGCTGCTTGCTGGCCAGATTAGCAGCCTTAGTGCTGTCCTCCCTCTATAAAAATAGACACATTCTACAATGGACAGTCCGCGCTACTCTCTTTTAGGGCAAGCCGCACCCACAGCCCCCACAGGCACAACCTGGCACTGCTGGGGCATAGGAGCCCACACCCTGGCCACAACTGCCCGGGCCAAGGTTCAGCCTGACACAAAGGCAGCCCTTTATAGGCTGGATGCGCAGGAGGGGCAGCCCAGCATTAAAACTCTGCCCAGTGGGGACCTTCTCTATTGGACAGTGGCTCACCAAGCCAGCTCTCTCTCACCAGGATGCTTGAAAACCAGAGGACCATTAAGTGGGCAGAAAGTGAGGGTTGGGGACTTCCCTGGTGACACAGTGGACAAGACTCTCAGTTCCCAACGCAGGGGGCCCAGGTTCGATCCCTGGTCAGGGAACTAGATCCCATATGCATGCCGCAACGAAGAGTTTGCATGCCACAACTAAGGAGCCTGCCTGCCGCAACTAAGACCCAGTGCAACCAAATTAATTAATTAATAAATTTAAAAAATATATAGATAGATACAACCACAGGTGCCACTACAACCACTTTCTAATTGTTCTCTTTACAGTCACTGAAGTAATTTATTAAAAAAAAAAAGTGAGGTTTGTATGGGGAGAAGGTAGTGGGCAGGAGTCAGGAGGTAGAAACCAGGAGGCAGCGAAGACATTAGGTGAAGAGAGTCCATAATTGGGTTTGTTGCAAGCATCCAGTGACTCCAAAATGAGGACCCAGTTGTTCCAGAGGGCTGCTCTTTGTCTGGTGAGACCCCTCCTGGGCTTCCTAAACAACCTTACAATAAAGTCTCAGCCCTGGAAGTAACCAGAGTTGGTCTGTGTCCCCTGCAGCCTGTAGGAGTCTTACCCCACACATGTGGACAGTACTCTACAGCTTATGTGACGCATTCCTAGGACTTCTCTCATCACAACAACTGTGGGAGGGAGAGTAGTTTATCCCCATTTTACAGGTGAGGAAACAGATGTTCAGAGAGGATCTGAGTCTGCTGGCAGGTCAGGGAGCAGAAACTCAGAGCCACGTTTGCTGACCCCACATCCAAACTGGTCTCACCACACCAAGTGGCCTCCTGTCCCGTCCTCACAGATGTCATCACTACGCTGCGGTACCGCTGTCACTAGCCCTCTCTGAAGGTGAACTAGCCTTAGTTGATTTTGTGTGTTTCAACTTGTCTACTCAACTTGTTGTAATGCCTGAGGACTGGGTTTGCAGGTTTTCTTGTTCATAGTGCTCAGTACTTGTGAGGATGCAGTAGGTGTTCAATAAGTTCTGATGGTTCCAAATGCAGTTTCAAAATTCAGAGGCCCACATCCCACCTTGGAGTACAAAACAGGACTCTAGGCAGTTCTGAAAATTCCCCTAGGAGTCTGATCACATTCCAGGTTGAAAATCAGATATAGAGGATGCTTAATCAGCCCCCTCAACTCTCAAAAAAAACAGCCATGACCCAGGAAATAAGCAAAAATATGTAAATGAGCAACCAAACTGAATCTCATAAATTTTATGCACAAAAGATGAAACATGCTTGTCTTAAAACAAACTGCTCAGACTTCCCTGGTGGCGCAGTGGTTAAGAATCCGCCTGCCAATGCAGGGGACACAGGTCCGAGCCCTGGTTCGGGAAGACCCCACATGCGGCGGAGCAACTAAGCCCGTGTGCCACAACTACTGAGCCTGCGCTCTAGAGCCCACGAGCCACAAATAATGAGCCCGTGTGCCATAACTACTGAAGCCCGTGCACCTAGAGCCCGTGCTCTGCAACAAGTGAAACCACTGCAACGAGAAGCCCGTGCACCACAACAAAGAGTAGCCCCCAGCTCACTGCAACTAGAGAAAGCCCATGCACAGCAACAAAGACCCAACACAGCCAAAAATAAATAAATAAATAAATAAATAATAAATTAAAACAACAACAACAACAAACTGCTCTAGCCTCACTCTGCACCTCCATACCCTTACTTTACACATTATTCTAATGAGGTTGGTCACTTGGTTTCTCAGCCCGTGGTTTACTGGAAGCATGCATAGAAATAGCGACGAGAAACTGAAAGCTGTTACAAACATTGGTAATCGTAACAGTGGTCTTGAGTTATCAAGAAAAGGTCAAATACAGCAGGAAGATGTACAATCCATTTTAGAAAGATCTTCTAAAGAAAATTAGTTTAGGTGTTTAAAGGGCAGGGTTTCAGTTACCCTGAAAACTGACCATGTGCTAAAAAGGAGCCCAGGCCTCCTCTCTGGTATTGCCAGTCCTGCCTGCAATGATTGTCTCATCACACTGCACTGACAGGGTCCAGCTCTCCAACTTGTGTGTTGTATAGTAGCTAACTGCGTGAACTCTGGAGACAGGCTCACTGGGTTCAAATCCTGGTTCTGCCACTTCTGAGCTGTGTGACCTTAGGCAAGTTACCTAATCTCTCTGTGCTTGTTTCCTCATCTGTCAAATGAGGATAATAATAGCACCCACATCCGGATCAGGTACATAGAGAGCTCTTATACATGAGAGTGATGACAGCAGGGATGGAATCTTATTCAGCTCTGTCCCCACCTCTCCCTTAGCCCCTTACTCCTCAAAGTGGGATCCACCAGCAACTGAGAGCTGGTTAAGAATGCAGAATAACACATCCAGACCTATTAAATCAGATTCAGCATCTTAAGATTTTGTGTGCACAGCAGAGTGTAGAAGCCCTCAATGAATACTGTCAGATGAATGAAATTAGGCATTATTGTATATGGAAGTCCCAGGAGCATCAGAAAGACAGAAACAGGGAGCAAGGGGGCTAGCTCCTGAGGAAACTAAGGAAGTGGGTGCAAAGGAGAAAATGTGGGCAGCTGGGAACTCAGAGGGACTTGGTTCAGCCACTTTCCCAGCTTTATGACCTTGGGCCTCAGTATCCTCATGTGTGAGATGGAAGAATGCCCACCTTACAGGGCTGTAACCAGGATGAGAGATAAATACATAAAGTGCCTGCACGGGGCGGGCCCTCAGGCTGTCATTACTGCAGGCTCACAAGCCCTCACCCAAAGCCCTGGGGTCAGACGCCTGTGGGTTTTCAGAGCTTTCAGATTTCAGAAAGGTCACATGATGCGGGTGCTGACACTACAGAACACCCAGCAGGGTCTGGGCAGCACCCTTAATTAAACACAGCAAAGGTTTTGCCGTGAAATGTATGAGCAGTAAGAGACATATTAAAGACTTTAAATAGTCTCACATCACGGCAGACCAGATTTGTGGCCAAATCAGTTTATATCAAACCTATTTTTTTTAAAAGTCTGATTTTTAGAGCTTTTGGCTTTCAGAATTGTAGACAAGGGAGTGTGAGCCTGATTGACAGAGGAGGAGGGGCAGCCGTTGGGGGAGAGCCGACAAGGCTTGGAGGGGTGTGCAGGGGAAGGGCTGATTGCTTGCCTGCAGGGGTGAGTCCACAGGCAGAAGGAGGGGGCAGAAAGCAAGACTTGGAGGCCTTGTAGACAGGAGGGACCCTGACACATGGATGGTAGGAAGTTGCCACGGTTAGGGCCTGAGCAGGAGTGTGACCTAATCAAAGATAGAACGACAGGTTGGTCAGGCTTGCAAACAAACAGGAACAGGGCATACTGGTCCCACTCGAATTTCCCAGCACAGAATCAAGAGTGGGCTCACCCCTACTCCCCACCCACCCCACTACCCCAACTACCCAAAAACATGCAGAGGAAAGGTTTTCATATTCTATCACACTGTCAGGGCAGCAGCCCATGGGGTCTTATCGATTACATAGGCACAAGTAAAATGATCACAATATGAACAAAAAATAAACATAATACGAGTTCCACCGTGTGCCGCTTGCCAGGAACCTGTTGTCTCCAGCTCTTACAGCACCGCTCTAAGGTATTAATTATTGTTCCTTTTACAGAGGAGGACACTGAGGCCCAGGTAGCCTAAGAACGTCCCGGGTCACACTGGTTCGTCTAATGCCAGTGCCTGTGTGCCTTCCAATAAACCACATGCTCAGGGGATGACTGAAGCCAAGGCAAGAAAGGGACAAGCTGGGGGTCTGAGATCTGGGAGAAAGATCAAGTCCTGCAGCCTCAGAGACTTTTGATTCTGCCCTCCACCTTTCTGAATCCTTATTTATGTCTTGGATGTATCTCTTATAAACCTCAGAGAGTCGGGATTTGTCCTCTATCCACTCTGACAACCTTTATCTTTTAACAGGAACATTTCATCCATTTATATTTAATGTAATTGTGAATATATTTAGGATTAAATCTACTCTCTGCTTTCTGTTGGTTCCATCTGTCCTGTATTCTTTTTTCTCTCCTCTTTTTTCCCTCTTTTGGATTTAATTTTTTTTTTTTTTTTTTTTTTTTGCCATTGAATGCTTCCCTCTATTAATTTGGAGGTTATTCCTCTTTCACTGTTTTGCCCTGCTCTCAATATTTCAAGGGTTATGTGATATATGTATGTTTTGTACCACTAGTCCAATAGCTTGAGATGATCTTATAAAAACAAGAGCTTCGGAGTTCCACAGGCCTGGGTTGGAACCCTGGCTTTAGAACTTTTTAGCTGTGTGCTCCTTTCCAGCTGCTTTCCTCTAAGTCTCTAAGTTTGTAAAAGACAGGTTGATGGAACTCATCACCCAGCTTATTGTGTTACTTTAGTGAGCTGAGGGGTGCCAAGTGCCCTGCCCAGGGCTTGGCACAGAGAAAGGGCTCAATGTTCCTCTCTCCTCTCTGGCCTTTGCCTCTCTGCATCCTGGAAGAATTGGCCCCAGATGGAGGCTGCTCAAGAGCCTGGTTGCATAGCTGGGCTTTACCGTAGAAAACCTTCCCAGAAGGAATCCCTTTGGAATAAGATGTTCCCAGGGTGCAGGCAGTCTGCAGCATCATCAGTGGACAGCACAGCCTTAGTCTGGGAAGTGGGAAGCTGCTGGGAAATTCTGCTAAAATGGGGGAGGGAGATGGGTAGCATTGATCAGTGTCCCAGGGGAGCCCAGGGAAGGGAGGAGGGCTCCCCAACAGTGTGTGTGTCTCTATTCTGGGCGGAGAAGGGGGGCTGACCGGTAAGCAGCAGCTTCTCCTCCTGGGAGGCAGGTGTGTCTTCTTGTAGAGGAGAGCAGTGACTCACCAGACTACCACGGCTTGTTATAAATATCCCGAGACACTTAACTCCCTCGGCCCTGATTCTATATTAGCACAAGTGGTGCTCCGTAATTCCATAATTCATTAGGTTTCCTAAGCACCTTAAGACTGGGGGAGGGTGTCCCAACCTGTGGACACAAATATTATGAACTACATGGCCGGTCCCCCGCCCCCACTGTGAATCAAAAAATAAGTCCTCTTTCTCTCTCTTATCTATTTACTTATTTACAAATTAGCATTGGGTGAATTTTGAGAAGTAAGGGTAGGCCAAATGTGCCCTGCCCTTGCAGTGGAGGTGCCGAGCCCTAACCACTGGACCGCCAGGGAATTCCCTTACCTGTTCTTTTTTAATGTAGCTAGTAGGAAATTTAAAGTTACATTTGTTTTGGGAAAACTGCTGAAATCTGAATAAAGTTGATAGTGTTGTGCCATTGTTAATTTCTTATTTTGGGGGCAAATATACCATAGTTATGCAAGATGTTAACCTTAGGGGAAGCTGGGTGAAGAGTTTACTGGAACTCTCTGTACAATCTTTTCAGCGCTCCTATAAATCTAAAATGTTTCCAGACTTTGCTGGTGGCGCAGTGGTTAAGAATCTGCCTGCCAATGCAGGGGACACGGGTTTGAGCCCTGGTCTGGGAAGATCCCACATGCCGTGGAGCAGCTAAGCCTGTGCGCCACAACTACTGAGCCTGCGCTCTAGAGCCCCCGAGCCACAACTACTGAGCCTGCGTGCTGCAACTACTGAAGCCTGCGCGCCTAGAGCCTGTGCTCTGCAACAAGAGAAGTCACCGCAATGAGAAGCCTGCGCACCGCAAGGAAGAGTAGCCCCCGCTCACTGCAACTAGAGAAAGCCCGCGTGCAGCAATGAAGACCCAACACAGCCAAAAATAAATACAAATAAATTTATTTTTTTAAAAAATCTAAAATGTTTCCAAAATTAAAAGTGTAAAAATACCCCCTCCTATTACATGTGTGATTACACTATATTTCTATTGGAGAAACATATAATAGAATTATATTTCTAGCACAGAGCTTAAAACAGTTCTCTAAGAGGTATTATCGTCATCTCATGGGTGGAAAAAACCAGTGCTCAGAGGGGTTAATCAGCAGGATTTGGGACTCTGTCTGTTGGGTTCGAAGCCATTGAACTTTCTGCTGTACTCCTTGGCTTCTCCTCCAACAACTGGCACCCGCTAGAGCTTTGTGAGGATTCCTCCGAGGGTACTAGTGTGGGCATGTGGACCCCTGGGTAAGCCACTCGCTGTGGTGGGCAGGGGCTGGTGGGTGGGAGGAGGTGGGGAGATGGAGAGCAGAAGCAGGGGAATCTGGTGGTTCCTGGGATGAGAGGACTGTCAGGTAAGAGCCAGGCAAGGACTTGAAACCCTAGGACAAAGTGGGGGAGTGACGGCTGAGCTGATAGGCTTTCCGTTTTATTGACTGGCTGTTTTCTTTGATCTCTGCCTTGCTTTGGAAAGGATGTCAGGAGCATCTGCTGCTGTCTCAAGGAAAGAACTGGCAAGGCTGCTAATGACTTGGATGAACAGGCCCCAAAGGGGACAAATAATGGCACACAGGGGTAGAGCCAGGTACCTGGGCGTGTCCTGGTGTAAGGAAAATGCAGTGGGGATGCTGTTTCCATCTTGTCTCTTTGCACCTCCCTCCTTTCTCATCTCAAACAGAAGTATGCTTGTTCTGATGTAGAAGACCCTGCCTCCTGACCTGCAGACCCAAGGCTCAGCCACCGTGAGCCTAGGCAATCCCCTTTCCTGTTCCTTTCTGTTTTGCAAGGGGGCCTGAAGCTGCCCTCTGCTCCACAGCATGGCAGGCCCCCCAGACCCAGCCTCAGGCCTCTCGAGGGAAAGAGCACCATGTCTAGAGTCCAGAGCTCCTGCTTCTCCTTCGGGCCTGCCCCCCTCAGTCTGGGAGGCCACAGGGGGCCCTGGCTCTCCTACCAGCGAGGGTGCTACTCTGCTGCACGCCGGGGCAGACAGGGCCAGCCCAGCCGGCAGTGCACTGTCTGCGGCCAGCCGCCCGCCACCTTCCCACGTCCAGCTGCGCGCCGGGCGCCCCTGTCCTGACGTGCCCCTTCCCCTCCGCTGCCCTGCCGCGCACTCTGCCGCGCGGTGGCCAGATGTGCCGGCTTTGGTGCTGTCGGGCCCTAATGAGGTCCAGATGTGCAGCCTGGCTTGGGCCGGTGGCGGCGGCTACCAGAGGAGAGGGAGGCCCTGGGAGGGAGGAGCCGGGCTGCAGCTGGACGCCCGGTGCTGGAGGAGGAATGCGCTAGGAAGGATTCCCGCTGGAATGCGAGCTGGGGTGACTCTGCCTAAATAAGGGCCTGGCATCTCTGCGAGCCGAAGAGCCGGAGACCCAGCTCCTCCAGGTGCGGCAGCGCCTGCACGTGCCTTCAGCCATCCCTCCGTCGTCTTAACAATTTTTTTCTTTTTTACAGTTATAAAAACTATACACAGCAATGAAAGGCAGTTTAGAAAACCCAAATAAGCTAACAGACAAAAACAAAGAAATGAAAATAAAAATCACCTATAATCTCACCACCCAGCCACCGCTAAAGTTCTGGGATGTGTCTTGCTAGACTTTTTCCAAATACAAATATACGCATAGGTTGGTTTGCGAGTTTGAATCGTCCCACAGAGACTCTCAGAACCTGCATTTTTTTTTTAATTAATTAATTTTTTTGTCTGCGTTGGGTCTTCGTTGCTACATGCGGGCTTTCTCTAGTTGCGACAAGCAGGGGCTACTCTTCATTGCGGTGCGCGGGCTTCTCATTGCGGTGGCTTCTCTTGTTGTGGAGCACGGGCTCTAGGCGTGCAGGCTCAGTAGTTGTGGCTCATGGGATCAGTGGTTGTGGCTCGCAGGCTCAGTAGTTGTGGCGCACGGGCTTAGTTGCTCCGTGGCAAGTGGGATCGTCCTGGACCAGGGCTTGAACCCGTGTGCCCTGCATTGGCAGGCGGATTCTTAACCACTGTGCCACCAGGGAAGTCCAGAACCTGCATTTTCCACTCAGCTCTTCCCACATGAGTCTGCTATAACCAGTGTTTCCCAAACTGATCCCACACAGCACCAGGGCCGTTTTGCTTGCTGTTCATAGGGGTCTCCCCAGCTGTTTGGGACTGAGCACTGTGAGCACTGGCTCACGCCAACTTAAATGGGCTTCTGTCCTGGAGAACGTCTCAGAGTCTTTAATTTACTAGTGTGTGTTCTGAATCATCAGGAAGAGACTGGCATTTCCTAAACATATTTCACTATGAAATCCCTTGAGGGATCCTCTTGGGGCTTGGGTCTGTGGAGCATCAGGTAGGAAATGCTGTTCTGTGACATTCTTCGTCATGGCTGCATAGAAAACAACTGCATGTGGACACCATCATTTATTCCAGTATCCATCACTGGGTGGACTTTATGGTAGCTGTCAACTTATTGCTATTACAAATAACTCTGCGATGACCATCCTCGTACTTCCCCCTTTGTTGTACAGAAACGTTCCAAGAAGTAGGACTGTTGTCCATGTGAAAGACCACTTTTAACTCTCAGATTTGGGGGGCCTGGTGACTCTTGCCCCAACTCCTCATCCAGCCCTTATATGGCGGGGAAGGGGTTTACCCCACTCCCACAACAGCGGGCACCTGAGGATGCAGTTGGGATCTGCAAGTCTTTAGCTTAAGCATTTCTCGAGCACTCATAGGCATTGAGCCTTGGGGACTGTAGTGAAAAATAACTTTTCTTGGGCTATGATCAGCAACACTGTAACAAACATCTGTTAACTATTTTCCAAAGAACTGTTGCAACCAGAGAGTAAAACCACACCTGAGGTGCAGAGAACCCTTTACTATGAAGGGTCACCTATGAAGCCATACAGCCCCATAGCACCCCTGGGTGCCTACCAGGTAGAATGACACTGTATAACCCCTAACATGCTGCTACTTAAGGTGCCGAGTGACGGCTGCCTGTGAGATTGGGAACGCAATAGGCAGATCATAAGCATAGTCCAGACCTGTGTAAGCCTTGCCACTGACGTCTTCCTCCATATTATTTCCTTTGATCCTCACAACACCCTGTGAGATAGGGAGTAGTGGACTTACTAAGTCATTCTACAAATGAGGAAACTGAGACTCGGGGCAGGGCACTGGCCCAAGGTTGCACAACTAAGTGGTGGAGAGGAACTAAACGCCACCGATACCACTCCACACCTCTGAGCAATGCATCACCTTAGTAGTTGCATGCCATTGTCAGCAAAGGAAGCCTTCCTTCCTTTACATTGGGCTTTATCAGCATGGGGCCTAGGACCTGGGCTTTCTGATGGGAGGGTGGGGGAAAAAGCCCAGAATTTCTAGAGCCTAAGGACTGCGCTACGAGGCCACTCCCGGGGGCAGGTGTGTGTGTGTGTGTGTGTGTGTGTGTGTGTGTGTTTCCTTTGATGGTGGGGAACCAGTCAGAGAGGTGCAGTATGGCTCCCACAGGCCCCACAAGTAGGGAGAAAGTCTTACTCATCGTTGCATCCTCAGTGCTGGACACAGTGAGTGTTCCACACAGGCTCCTAAACTCAAGACAACCCCCCAGGGCAAGACAACCCCCAGCCCTGGGGAGAAACTCTCCTGGGCTCAGCCCCACACAATACACACGGGGGTCAGGGGGTCCTGTGTGTATTGTCTTCTTGGTTCCCCTCACACTTACCCTAATTCCAACCTTAACTTCTCCTCCTTCCCCCTCCTTCTCCGCGCCTTAACCTCTCTGTGTGTTTGCCCCCTCTCGCCCCTCCCTTAATAGTCACTGAGTTTGTCATCAGAGACTCAGTCCCTTAGACACCCAGGTCCACAGCTGAGGAGCTCTAACTAAGCACTGCTTTGATCCTCAAGAGCACCTTCTAACTGAGCTCTTAGCCTTATTTGTGTAGACTTCTTTTGAAAATCTAAGCAAAGACAGGGATCCCAGAAAAATGCCCAATGCACATACACCTTCAGTGTCAGGAGCTCATGCATGGACCCTCGGACAGCCCTAGCCAAGAAAGCCTGTTCCTGGTGAACCCAGCTTGGCGCACACTTCCATGGGGTGGGCGGGGGTGGGGGTTGCTTTCTGTAACCTATCAGCCCTGGGACCAGATGCTACCCAGTATGCTTGCCTCGCACAGAGCTGATGGCTTGTCGGCAACTAACAGGTCCACTATCCCTTTTTCTGTTTCAAAAACCCCAAACTTCTGAAAACTTTTGTCATTAGGCATTTGACTGCAAAGCCTGACCTGATGTGAACTATTTGGCTGCAAAACCAACCTCAACTAAGTGGGGCTATTTACAGCCTTTATTTACACCACTTAGTGTGTGAATATTCATAAACTTTGCTCAGAAATGTTTATATGTTTACCAGGTGCTGTCCCAAACCCTGCTGGGGGTATTTTATAATATATACAGTGTAAGTGAACTCATCATGTCACCTTTCTAAACTAGGAAAAATCTTGGATTCTGAAACCTCTCTGGACCCAATGGTCTTAGGCAAAGGATTGTGGATCTGTATTTATAAAATTTTCCTAAAGAAGTTCATGGACTTATGAGTGAAAGGAGCCAGACATGGAGCACATGTACTGTATGATCCCATTTATATGAAGTTCAAGAACAGGCTAAACTAACTGACAGCCATCGAAATCAGAATAGCAGTTACCTCTGGGGAGGGGAATTGACCAGGAGGGAGCATGAGGGAACCTTCTAGGGCACTGGAAGTGTTCTGAATCCTGATCTGGGTGGAGGTTACACGGGTACATACATACATAGAAATTCACCAAGCTGGGACTTCCCTGGTGGTCCAGTGGTTAAGACTCCGCACTTCCACTGCAGGGAGCGTGGGTTCGATCCCTGGTCGGGAAACTAAGATCCTGCTGTGTGGCGTGGCCAAAAAAAAAAAAAAAAAAAAAAAGAAATTCACCAAGCTATACATTAAAGATTAGTGCAGTTTTGCTGTAAGCCTGTTAAACCTCAAAATAAAAGTAAAAATAAAATGTACGGAATATATTCTCTGAAATTAAGCCGTAAGAAGCTGCTTGCCTTGGCACCCCATCCCACCCTGTGATGTCTTTGAACTTTCCAACAAAGCTTAAATTAAAATCATCTTAATATATGTTTGGCTTGTCTTAATCCCAAGAAATGAGTTTAACACAAAAGTCAAATTGAGTGAACATTTTTTTAAAACTCTGATTTGCCCTCAAAAAAAATCCATCCCCAGGCTTCCCTGATGATGCAGTGGTTAAGAATCCGTCTGCCAATGCAGGGGACGTGGGTTTGAGCCCTGGTCCAGGAAGATCCCACATGCCGTGGAGCAACTAAGCCCGTGTGCCACAACTACTGAGCCTGCGCTCTAGAGCCCGCGAGCCACAGCTACTGAGCCTGCGTGCTACAGCAACTGAAGCTCACACGCCTAGAGCCTGTGCTCCACAACAAGAGAAGCCCACACGATGAGAAGCCCGCGCACTGCAACGAAGAGTAGCCCCCGCTCGCTGCAACTAGACAAAGCCTGCTCACAGCAACGAAGACCTAATGCAGCCAAAAATAAATTAAAAAAAAAAAATCCATCCCTTTAAAGGGTATCTTTGAAAGTACTGCAGGAAAGCACTCGGGGCCTGGCTCCCTTCAGCAAAAGCCTTCCACTCACATCACCCTCTGAGAAGGATGCTGCCCCTGGGACTGCTGCTCAAAACACACCAGCCTGGGCAGTGAGCACAGATCCAGGCGTCCCTACCCATGGGGCTGCAAGTCAGAACTTGCACACAGCCAACAGTATCCTTTAATTGCATCTGATTAGCAGGAATTTGGAACTTGTATCTGTGAACAGAAGGGCATAGGGGACTCCTTGATTAAACAAGTCAGATAACCATATATTGCTAAGAGGAACAGAGATGTTCTTCCCATAGCTCTCTCACTGTGGCTCAGCATCTGACTGTTCACGGCCTTGTCCTTTGACACTCACCCCCACAGCATCCCTACCTCCGCCTTCCCTCCCACTTCCTATCTGGGCTCCGGAGCTCAGCCCACTGGGGCTGCTGCTTCTCTGCTACTCTACTCTGTGACCCAGTTCAGCCCACATGCCAGCCTTCCCATCTTCAGCCAGAGGGCACTGAACTCATGGCCTCGGGCTGTCCTCCGCTGCTTCAGATCGTTTTAGGAACCAGTCAGGATATAAACAAACAAACCGACCTACTTGGGCTTTTTCCTCATCTTTCTAGAGCACACTGTCCAATAGAAGAGTCCATGCTGATGGAAGTATTCTCTGCTGTGTTGTCCATTGTGGTAGCCACTAGGTGCATGTGGCTATTGAATGCCTCATGTGTGGTAAGTTTGACTTAGGAACTAAGTTTTTAACTTTTTTAAAATTTAAATTTAAATACTCTATGTGGCTGGTAGCTACCATATTGGTCAGTGCATCTCTAGAGAGAGGGAGGGTTGGGGGCCTAACATTCCTTTAACCTCACCTAGTGGCCTGGAATCTGGCCTGGAATCTCTGCCTGCTCTTTGAAGATACCCAGCCCTTGTCTCCCCAGCTCCCAGATCTGTCTTCTTCCAGAATCACTGGGAGCATTTGTTGAACCCCTACACTGTGCTGGACGTTTCACAAATGTAAACCAGATATACCGGGTCACCTCAAGTCCTAGGACAACATTCAAAAGAAGCTCAGAATTCTAAGACAGCTTGAAAAGTAACACAATAGGTCTTTTCTGAAAACCTCCTGAGGAAGCACCAGGGGGAATGTATGTCAACAAAACGCAGGGACTTCTTATCTCCCCAAGTCCCACTCCTTAGCCCAGCAGCTCTGCCTGTCTCCTCCACAGTCCCAAACAAGGAATGGTTCTGCGGGTCTCTTCTTCCTCCCTCCACCTTCATTCTTACTTATTTAAAGAAATTTGACCCACTCTGGGCTTTGCCCTGTCTCACTCCTCTGAAACAGCATCCCAACAGGCCAGCCTTCTTCCTTGGCAGGAGAAGACAAAAGTGGCAAACACTTCACATGGACTTTTTTTTTTTTTTTTTTTTTTGTGGCATGCAGGATCTTAGTTCCCTGACCAGGGATCAAACCCGTGCCCCCTGCAGTGGAAGCACAGAGTCCTAACCACTGGACTGCCAGGGAATTCCATGGACATTTTTTCTTTTATCCCTGATACACAAGGTTACATTGTCCCCAGTTTACAGAGTTTACAGATGTGGAAAGTGAGGCACAGAACAGTTAAGGGCACACTGACCCTGAATGCAGGAATTGCAATACCAGTCCAGAGTTGTGAGAGTCCTAGACGATGAGGGGGTCTTTCTGCTCAAGGCTTACACATCCAGAGGGCTGCACCATCTGTCCCTACTCTGACCATAAACCCACCACTAGTGGCTGACTAGCAAACCCATCTGCATTAACTTAATATGCTAGCTGTAGCGTCCCTAGGTTATCCCACCCCCAGGAAATTGCTCATTTTAACCAGGAGACACAGGCTAGACTCCAAGGAGTGACTCAGTGAGGATCTCAAGTCCCAGTTTCTCAGCTGGACTTCAGGGCTGGCTAGGGCATGCTGACCTCCTCTCCAGTCTCATCCTAGTTCTGACAAGGCCAACCTGCACTCCAGCTCATCATGACTCCACTGTCCATCCAGCCCACGGGCCAGGCCTTCCCCACTGCTGAACAGCCTGCTGTTCCACTTTTTAAAAAATTGTGGTAAAATATACATAATATAAAATTTACCATTTTAACCACTTCCAGGTGTACAATTCTGCAGCATTAAGTACATTCACGTTGTTGTGCGACTATTACCACCATCCATCTCCAGAACTCTCTTATCTTCTCAACTGAAACTGTACCCATTAAGCAATTAACTCCTTATTCCTCTCTCCCCAGCCCCTAAAAACCAACCATTTTACTTTCTATCTCTATGAATTTGACTGCTCTACATATTCCATATAAGTAGAATCATACAATATCTGTCCTTTGGTGTCTGGCTTAGCATGTCTTCAAGGTTCATCCATGTTGCAGCATGTGTCAGAACTTCATTCTTTTCATGACTGAATAATATTCCAGTATATATATATATACATATATATGTATATATATATGTATATATATATATATAATATTTTCCTTATCCATTCATCAGTCAATAGATACTTGGGTTGCTCCCACCTTTTGGCTACTGTGAATAATATTGCTACGAACTTTGATGTACACACATCTGTTTGATTCCCTGCTTTGAATTCTTTTAGGTATATGGCAAAAGTGGGATTATTAGACCTTATGATAATTCTACATCTAATTTTTGAGGAGCTGCCATTCTATTTTCCACAGCTACTGCTCTACTTTTACTCTAATGCCATACTCCTCTGACAGCTTCTACATCAGCCAGCATATTATCCATCATGTTTAAAAATGTAGGGCTACACTCATCACTTCCAACCCAAGGAGTGCAGATCAGTCTGGAGAAACTCATTGGTGGTATGTCATGAGGCTGGTTTTGATCTGGCCCATTTCAAGGTTCATATTAGAAATTCCAGTAAAGGTGTGTAGGTCTGACTAACATAGAGATGTTACAAGATGAGAAGTCTGACATACATAGAACAAAGTTTGTTTTTAAAAAAAAATATTTATTTATTTATTTATTTAGGCTGTGCCAGGTCTTTGTTGTGGCCTGTGGGATCTTTTTTTTAGTTGCGGCATGCAGACTCCTAGTTGCAGCATGCATGCGGGATCTAGTTCCCTGACCAGGGATCGAACCCAGGCCCCCTGCATTGGGAGTGCGGAGTCTTACCCACTGGACCACGAGGGAAGTCCCTAGAATGAAGATTTTAAAATATTGTGACAGGCAGCATGATGGAGCTGAAACCTCACACCTCATTTGAGACTCAAACCCAGCTGAAACTGCACACATGGTCTCAGGGCTTAATGAAGCTCAGGTTCTTTATGTCTCAGTGCAGAAAGAGGTTCAGTGGTTAAGACTCCATGCTTCCAATGCAGGGGGCGCAGGTCCAGTCCCCGATCAGGGAACTAGGATTCCCACATGCCATGAGGCGTGGGCAAAAAAAAAAAAAAAAAAATTCAGTGCAGAGGGAATTCAGTAGATTTATTTAGAGAGATACACATTACATAGGCAGAACGCAGTCTGTCTCAAAAGGCGAGAGTGGCCCTAGGAGATACACACTCCACAGACAGAGTGTGGGCCATCTCAGAAGGTGAGAGGCCCCAAATGGGATGGTTAGTTTTTATGGGCTGGGTAATTTCATAGGCTAATGAGTGGTAGGATTATTCCATATATTTTGGGGAAGGGGCAGGGATTTCCAGGAATTGGACCACTGCCCACTTTGGGACCTTTTATAATTGGCCTTGGAACTGTCATGGCACCTGTGGGTGTGTCATTTAGCTAATGTATTACAGTGAGCGTATAATGAGACTCAAGGAAGTCAAATCTTCCACCATCTTGGACCTAGTTGGTTCGAACCAGTTTTTGTCCTATCCTCAATGGCCATGTCATTCTTTTAAAAGTTGTACCCTGCCCCCTTCCCTCCTATCTCAAAGCTATAAAACTAGCTTCTCTTCACTGAGTACCGTGATGGACCAAGCACTAAATTCATTTCCTTTAGATATCATTTGATTATCACACCTCTATGAGATCACCTCACTTTACAGATAAGGACACTGAGTCTCAGAGAAGCTCAGTAACTTATCCAGCCTGAGCTTCTAGCTGAAGGAATCTGACCCCAAATTTCATACTTTCCACCATACCACGCCATCACTTGCTCTGTTATAAAAAATGAAATGAACATCGAAGGGGTACATGACATAATTCACATTAAAATCGGAGGAGAGCTGGCTTGTCAGCATTGATGACATCAACGTCTTGTAAGTTTTGCTGAACTTAAAGGACAGTGATATCGCTCCTAAAATAGCTCACATAAACTTAGGCTTCATCAATAGGATATAGTGACAAAATCAAAGGGGCTAGCCGTCCTACTGTGCACCACACCAGTCAGTGTCAACGAGAGGATGTGGCCAATTCCAGACATTAGGCTTTTTTTTTTTTTAGCCACACCACGAGGCTTGTGGGATTTTAGTTTCCCACCAGGGATTGAACCCCGGGCCATGGCAATGAAAGCTTGGAGTCCCAACCACTGGACCACCAGGGAATTCCCTAGGCTTTTTTTTTTTTTTTTTACTAATTTATATTTTTAAAATTTATTTTTGGCTACGTTGAGTCTTTGTTGCTGCGCGCAGGCTTTCTTTAGTTGTGGTGAGCGGGGCTACTCTTCGTTGAGGTGCGCAGGCTTCTCTCATTGTGGTGGCTTCTCTTGTTGCAGACCATGGGCTCTAGGCACGCGGGCTTCAGTAGTTGTAGCACGTGGGCTCAGTACTTGTGGCTCGCGGGCTCTAGAGTGCAGGCTCAGTAGTTGTGGCGCACAGGCTTAGTTGCTCCGCATCATGTGGGATCTTCCCGGACCAGGGGTCGAACCCGTGTCCCCTGCGTTGGCAGATGGATTCTTAACCACTGTACCACCAGGGAAGTCCCCACACATTACTTTTTTAAAGGGTCATAAGCCAAAAACTGTATGGAAGAAATCGCTGGAAGGGGAAGTGTCTGGAACCAGGACCCACAGAGAACTGGGAGGTATTTGGTTTGGAGAAAGATCTTAAATATATCTGGAAGAGGAATTCAATTTCTGTGTTGTATTAGAAAATGTACTAGAGCCAGAGGGAAAAGCCAATGAGAAACAGACTTTGCTTCTGATACATTCTCTCAAAGGCAGAATGGGCTTTCGAGGAAGTGAGATCACTGTTATTAGAGGTGTCCAAGGAGCAGAACACGGAGGCTTTCCCTATCAGGGATGGTCAGTTCAATTTCACTCACATCCATTGAGCACCTACTCTGTACTGTGATGGAACATCAGGCAAGAGGATACAAAAGCAAATGTCATGATGCCTTTCCCTTAATAATAACATGTGATTAGGGTTCCCAGAGGAGGTGACATTGACCTGGGTCTCAGAAGTGCAGTAGGATTCTCTGAAAGAATTTCTAAGCTAGGACTAAATGACCTTCCAGGTTCTAAGATTCTAAGATTAAGCTACGTTAAAAAAAAAAACAAAAAAAAACGCTCAAAGTCCATCAGTGGAGCCTGGCAATATAAATTAAAGTCCATCCTTTTTTATTGTTGTTGTTGTTGTTCAAATTTATTTATTTATTTTTGGCTGCATTGGGTATTCATTGCTGCACACAGGCTTTCTCTAGTTGTGGTGAGCGGGGGCTACTCTTCGTTGCAGTGCACGGGCTTCTCATTGTGGTGGCTTCTTGTTGAGGAGCATAGGCTCTAGGTGCGTGGGCTTCAGTAGTTATGGCACGCAGGCTCAGTAGTTGTGGCTCGTGGGCTCTAGAGCGCAGGCTCAGTAGTTATGGTGCCCGGGCTTAGTTGCTCCGAGGCATGTGGGATCTTCTGGGGCCAGGGCTTGAACCCGTGTCCCCTGCACTGGCAGGCAGATTCTCAACCACTGCACCACCAGGGATGTCCAAGGTCCATCCTTAGAGTAGAAAAATATTCAGCTGAAATATAATCTAGGATGTTCTTAAACATTGATATAGAAGGATCTCCAAGATATATTAAGTATGGGAATTCCCTGGTGGTCTAGTGGTTAGGATTCAGTTCTTTCACTGCCGTGGCCTGGATTCAGTCCCTGATCAGGGAACTGAGATCGTGCAAGCTGCGTGGCGTGGCCAAAATAAAAATTTTTTTTTAATTTAAAAATATATATTAAGTAAAAAAAAAAAAAAAAAAAAAAAGCAAGGTCTAGGCACTGTGTATGGTGGTCTACTGTTTGAATTTTTTTAAAAAGGATCTGGTTATTAAGAACACACACAGGGCTTCCCTGGTGGCGCAGTGGTTGAGAGTCCGCCTGCCGGTGCAGGGGATGCGGGTTCGTGCCCCGGTCCGGGAAGATCCCACGTGCCGCGGAGCGGCTGGGCCCGTGAGCCATGGCCACTGAGCCTGCGCGTCCGGAGCCTGTGCTCCGCAACGGGAGAGGCCACAACAGTGCACAAGTGCACAAACGTGCTCGTGAGCTTTTATTGCATGATATGTCATATCTCTAGCCTAGTAACAGAGGTTGCATTTGAGGGGAAGTGGCTGGGACATAGGTGTGGGAAAGAAACTGTGTCTGACATACCCTTCTGTACCTTAGAATTTTAACTGTGTAAGTGAACTGCCTATTAAAAATGAAGTTAAAATAAAACCAGAATCATTAAAGGCACCTACCTATTTCAGCATAATTTCCAAGAGTGCCTTCCTTAGCCTTTTCCTCTGTGTCCACCTGCCTCCATTGAACAGGTCTATGGGGGTGTCTTCCCCTCAGAGGAGGCCTCCCCAGGGAGCTTCTGCTTCCTTCTTTCCTTCCTACCTCCTCAAGGCACACAGCATCTAGACCAATGCTTCCCAAACATTTACATGCATACTGGCCAACTTGGTATCTTGTAAAAATTCAGATTCTGATTCAGTAGCCTAGGGTGAGTCTTGAGATGCTGCATTTCCAACCAGCTCCCAAATGAGGCCAGTGCTGCTAGTCACAGACCACATGTTGAGTAGGGAGGGTCTGGACCTCTGTTTCCACGATGAGGCTCATGGGTTAAGCATCCACAGGTCTTGAGAAACTGCCCTGCTCCAGAGAAGAGGAGGGGATGTTATGGTGGAGATTCTGACAGAGAGCAAGGCACGTCCGACCCGGTCCTGGTCTGAGCCTCTCAGCACTGCCAGTGTTGCAGGAAGGGGGACCCCTTCCAGGGCCCGAGAGTGAGCTCTTGTCTAACACTCGGAAATGAATTGTCCAAGGAGACAAACGTACTGACAAAGCAAAAGACTTTATTGGGAAGGGGTGCCCGGGTGGAGAACAGCAGGGTAAAAGAACCCAGGAGGACTGCTCTGCCACGTAGCTCATAGTCTCAGGTTTTATGGATATAGGGTTAGTTTCTGGGTTGTCTGTGGCCAATCATCTTGCTTGGGGTGGTGCACGCATCCTTCAACCAAGATGGATTCCAGTGAGAAGGACTCTGGGAGTCTGGTTGTCCCCTCCCTCTTTCGGCCCCTCCCGAATTATCCAGGTTAGTTTTGGTGGCAGTACCATGTTCCTTATCAGGATCTCCTGTGGTGAGACAGCTCAGGCAAGTGGGCCTGGTTAAGGCATGCAGTTGTGGTCAAGAGTTCCCTAACACCAACAGAGCGGGGCCACTGACCAGTGTCCCTGGTTTCCATTCCCACCTCCCACAGCTTTGGCTGGAGCACAGACTGACTACCCCAGCCGCCTCTACTGAATGGAGACCCAGACAGCGGGTGGGACAAAGTGGTACCCCAGAGGGAGCTGGAAGGCAGACAGGCTGGATTACAGCACTGTGCACTGTACGAGGCCAGCTGGCCTAGACTCCACCAGCCAGAGAAACGCTTCTCTTATTTCTGATGGGCTTATGGTGGCTACGGGCCACCCCCTCTCTCACACCCTCCCTGGAAATTCAGAAGCCAAACCAAACCTCCTACAGAAAATGAAACCAGACAGTGTTTGGCACCATCTTCCTCCCTGGGTGAAAAGCAGATGTCTTGGATCCAGGTGTGGTGGGACCACCTGCTCTGGCAGAATGCTGACGGCCACCCAGTGGAGGTCTCCTTACTCACCCAGGATGGGAATTGACCTGTGAACCTGGAAGTCAAGCTGCTAAATGCCCTTACTGCACCCCTTGCCCCAGGGGACAGAGTAGTTTTCCAGGCCACACACGTGGGTTTCCCTGATGAAGCATTTTCTGTCTGACAGAACCCTGCTCTTGGCCACTGTCAGAAAGAAACAAGTGTGGTGTGAGTTCTGGAAGGAGATCAACGGGCACATCCCCTCAAGGCTGACACCAGCCCTGGCTGGAGCAGCTGCCCCCTGGCCAACACCACCAGTGACCACTGGAGGAGTGCCAGGAAAGGCGCCCTCCCCCACAGTATCCCTGCTCACCTGTGACCATGCCTGAAACTGCACCAGGCACCTTCATCCTTCGGGGATGAGAAATTGCATCTCTTAAAATGCTCCCACCCACAGGAGAGGTAATACGTTAAGCTGTTATCAGTCATCTACACTTTAATGTGAATTAGTTGAAGAGCCCTGGAATGTTACACCTGGAATGGGCCTAGTCCAACCCTTCTTTTTACAAGTGAGGAAAATGGAGGCCCAGAGCAGAGGCAACTGGCTCAAGGTCAGGCAACAAGGTGGTGGCCAAGTGGCAGGAAGAGGCATAAGGGATGGATTGTAAACAGGTGACTGGGGTGATGCTGAAAATCCCAATACAGTCAAGGGGAGCAGGGGGCATCCTCAAGCTTGCAGTTTATAGACTAACTCAGAGTTGTACCGTTTCTCCCTCAAGAACAGGTGGGAGGCACAGCTAGAAGCAGCTCCCCACCCCGCCCCACCCTTGAGCATAAAATGTCTCTGAAGTCTCCTGGTTTCATTGTTTGTTTGTTGTTTTTTTAAAATTTATTTATTTATTTTATTTTTGGCTGCGTTGGGTCTTCGTTGCTGCGCTCAGGCTTTCTCTAGTTGCGGTGAGCAGGGGCTACTCTTCTTTGTGGTGCACGGCCTTCTCATTGTGGTGGCTTGTCTTGTTGCGGAGCACGGGCTCTAGGCTCGTGGGCTTCAGTAGTTGTGGCACGTGGGCTCAGTAGTTGTGGCACGTGGGCTCAGTAGTTGTGGCACGTGGGCTTAGTTGCTCTGCGGCATGTGGGATCTTCCTGGACCAGGGCTCAAGCCCATGTCCCCTGCATTGGCAGGCAGATTTTTAACCACTGCCTCACCAGGGAAGCCCGAACTCTTCTGTTTTAAAGTTCATTCAAATGCAACATTCTACTCCAAAATATATTCTGGTTTGTTTTCACATAAAAACAATAGTGAGATTTATTTAGTGAGACACCATTTTCCACTTACCAGATAGGTTGTGATCAAAGTTTGTGTTTCTGGGGAGGGGACTCAGGTGGTTGGGACAGAGGTAAAGAGGCTTTGCACTGTATGCCCCTCCCCGCCTTTTTCTTGGCCTTGCCCCATGGCTTGCGGGATCTTAGCTCTCCGACCAGGGATCAAACCCACGCCTTCGGCAGTGAAAGCACCAAGTTCCAACCACTGGACTGCCAGGGAATTCCCCTATATGCTCCTTTGTACCTCTTTGAATTTTGTGCCATCTGCAATATTATCTAGTCAAAAATTAATAAAATTTACACGTAAAAATGTGGGTGGGAGCTTCCCTGGTGCCACAGTGGTTAAGAATCCACCCGCCAATGCAGGGGACACGGGTTCGAGCCCTGGTCTGGGAGGATCCCACATGCCGCGGAGTAACTAAACCTGTGCACCACAACTACTGAGCCTGCTCTCTAGAGCCCGCGAGCCACAACTACTGAGCCCACGAGCCACAACTACCGAGCCTGCGTGCTGCAACTACTGAAGCCCATGCGCCTAGAGCCCGTGCTCCGCAACAAGAGAAGCCACCGCAATGAGAAGGCCACACACCGAAACGAAGAGTAGCCCCCGCTCGCCGCCACTAGAGAAAGCCTGCACACAGCAACGAAGACCCAACACAGCCAAAAATAAATAAATAAATAAATAAAATTTATTTAAAAATTGTGGGTGGGTTGGGGGTACGAGGAAACAGGCTCTCTTGTTCTGACGGGACAGAACACAAACAAAAGCATCTGCATGTTGGACAGTTGTGATATTTACCCAAATGTTAAATACACACACTTTTTACCCAATGATGTCTGGTCTAGGGATCTAGCCCACACCTGGGGGAAATGATGCTCAACCATATTCACGGCTCCATTATGTGTGCTGACCCTGAGAGCCTGGCCTGAGCATGTGACCATCTCTGAAGGCCTTTTTGACTCTGAACAAAATCCAGGAGCTAGATTTCTTACTTTCCTGTCTCGTGATCTTCTCACACCACCTCAGGATATAATTAGTAAAATAGTAACACCAGCTGATGCCTGCTGAGGGCTTGATTTGTGCCTGGCTCTACCTAGACTAAACTCCTTCAGCTCTCACGACCACCTCATGAGCTAGCTACTATTCTCATCAGCCCTGTGTGATAGACAAGGACACTAGGGCAGGTTAGTGCTAATCTTGCCCATACTTAGCACATGTCAGAGAGAGGATTCGAACCAGGCTCCATGCTCTGAACCTCTGCACTATACCACCTGTCTGTACAACAGCACATGCATAGGGATCAGCTACCGTGTGTATTAAGCAACTTCTAGGTGCTAATCCACCGTGTTAGTCACTTCACAGGGCTTTTATGGGGTCATCTCCACAGTCCTGCATTGAGTGCAGGAGGTGGGGGGGCGGGTTGTCACTGAGGGAACCGAAGATAAAAAACAGAAGCCACTGTCCCTGCTCTTAAGAAGCTGACAGTATGTGTCAGAGATGACAACAACAATCCTTACATTTGTGCAGCACATCAGCTTTCAGAGCCCCTTCATTATCTCATTTAATCTTCTTGACACTCCTGCCAAATAATTTCCATGATCTCTGCTCAGGATGAGGAAACCGAAGCTCTCCAAGTCACATGGGGCTGCTCCAAAGATCATCCAGCCACCCAGGGGAGGGGCTGGAACCTGACCTCAGGTCTCATGACTCCCACTCTGCTAAAGGGGAAATGACATGCTGCCTTGACAGCCCAGCTCAGTGGTTTCCAACCTGCTCCAACACGAGGACTCCTTTTTCCCTTCAGAAATTGTTGCAATCCTGCAAATGAGGGGAGTTGTTATTTTGGGCTTTAGTCAACTGGGGAAATTCATAGTGGAAAAACAACCAAAGCTTCAGCACAGTTCAAAAGGAGCAGCACAGTTATATCCCAGACGTCACTTACACAGTCGGCAGACGATATTTGGAGTACAAATAGGGACTTCTTGCAGTAACTGCAGCTCATGGGCAGGTAACAACCTGCTGAGACCATACTGCCAGAGCAGTTCAGAGAAGGACACATTTCCAAAGTCCATCTTCTCTACCAGGGTACAGGAGAAAAGAGCACCTAAATTCTATTGGATTGGCGGAAAGTAGAATGGAGGAATCTTTGGGAGCAAAGGAACTTGGTCACAGGAGGCAAGTCTGTGGGAAGCCCAAAGGGTGTGTGGATGGGTATGTATTTCTGTTGGAGGGAAAGGTTGATTCTAGATGCCGAGGGCCATTTGAGCAGTTGGGATTAAGAAGTAGATCAGAAGTAGAGAGAGTGGTCTAGAGGAGAACTAATGCAAGTCAAAACGCCTTATCTGATGCCTTTGGCGTCAGATGTGCTTTGTAATTCAGGGTTTGTTTTTTTGTTTGCTTGTTTGTTTTTTAATTTTAGAAAAGCAACGCAGTGCCTGTACTATACATTTTGTACTTTTTTTTTTTTTTTTTTTTTTTTGGCCTCGCTACAAGACACACGGGATCTTAGTTCCCCAACCAGAGATCAAACCCACACCCCCTGCAGTGGAAGCATGGAGTCTTAATCACTGGACCGCCAGGGAAGTCCCCTGTACTGTATATTTTGTAATGCCTCTAACAGGATGTGGGCAGCATTCTATATTCAAATATGTTGATATTTCTGCAATGAAGTGTATGGATCATGGATTGTCATACCACGTGCAACTAAAGAAAGACTTAAATGACTTTGCATTCGTTCAGGACAGGTTTTTTTGCCAAATGTGTTTTCTTTTCAGAGCTTTTAGGTTTTGGAGCTGTAGATTAGGGATTGGAACTTGAACAGATGCCATTTTTGGCCAGCTTGCTACATGCCAGGCAGTAGTTCTAAACTGATCTACATGCGTTGTCTCATTTAACCTTATGTCAACACTGAAGTTATTATCCTCAATTAACAGTCAAGAATAGTGAGGTTCAGAGATGTTGAGTGACTTGCCCAAGGTCACTCAGCCAGTCAGCAGCAGGGCTGGGACTGGATCCCAAGTCCCTGTGACTCCAAAGCCAGGGGTCCCCCCGACCCCCTTCCAGGGAGGAGAAGCCCATTCTGCCAATCTCACCATTTTGTTTAGGTCACCACTCTTCAGCACTGCAATTACGCATCAAGGGACAAAGGGAACAACTAAAGTCCAAGGCTGTGGTAGTGATTTCTCACCTGTCATTGAGTGGTCACCCCTGCATCACACCGTTCTCCTATGCACGTATGTCCCAGCTGAGCAGAAGAGCAGAAGAGGCATGAGCCACTCCGTGCCCTGGCCTGTGTAGAAGGCCTCCATGCTTGGCAATCACTTACTCGCCTTTCCAGAATTCACTCAGGGCAGTACGACACAACAGTTGCACTTACTGATGTTAGAAAGGCCTGGGTGCACGTCCCAGCCCTACAGCTTACCAGCATGCAAACTTCTATGACATTAAACCTCTCAGAGCTTTAGTTTTCCTCACCTGTAAAATGGGGGTAATAATAGCACTTGCCTTGTTGCTGTTGCAAGGATTAAGTGAATGAGCATACGTCAAGTAGTGAGGATGGAGCTGTCCTAGAGTGAGCACTTGATATTATTCCTATGGAAAAGCCCTTCCTGCCCCCAAGCAGCCACTCTCTTCTCTACTTTGTACACTTGCCTGTCCGAGCTCTTCTACCACTTTTTTCCCGTTTATTTGCCAATATATGTTTCTTGCTATTAAACTGTGAGACCTTAAGAAGAGGATTTATGCCTTATTTATTTCCAGCACAGTGCCTGGCACATCATAGTTATTCATTTTGTGCTGAATGAATGAACAAAGGAAGGATGGAAGGAAGGATGGAAAAGGGCTCTGTCTACAAAAGCTTATAATTTTGCTATGGTGAAGTCATCAAAGTGAAAAGAAACCATATGATCCTCATCTTCTATAGACATATCATAAAATCCTACATCCTGCAAACCCATGGGGAATGGGGATTGCAGAAATCACATAAATTGCAATCTCAGCCTCCAGGGAGCTGAGTCTACGCTGGGTGATGGGACATGCCCATGTGAAAAAGAGCTGCAGAGCAAGGTTGTGGTACCTGCCAGCCAAAGGACATATAGTGCCGCTGGAATTTCAAAGCTGGGAGAGGGCAGAACAATATGGGATGAGTCACAAATGTGCGTGTCATCCTGCTCACGGTAAAATAGTATTGTTGGGTAACAATAGGAACAATGTCACAAGGCAGGATGAGCCAAGTGCATGCCTTGGAGTGGTGGGCACAGCCTTGGGTGTGGGTTCAGAGGAAGGAGAGAAAGAGAAGACAGGCTTTTGCTGGTGGTCAGGGCAGGTTGTCTGAGACAGCGGGATCTGAGTCTGGAGTCACGGCCTCTCCAGAGCTGATACTGGCTTGGAACCCCCAGTGTTCAGACTTGGCTTCTACCTTCCCTGTGCTGATCTGCCTCTGGACTGTGAGCTCTTCTAGATCTGGGTTTCTGATAGCTTTTTTTATTATTATACAAGTAACATTCTTTCATTAAAAAAAAAAAAGCAGAAGAAGAAAAAAGAAAAGAGAACCAGAGAGAAAAAATAGCCTATAATCCCATCTCCCAAAAAAATCACTCAATATTTTGGTGCCTACCCACGCATCCACCCACCCTTCACCCACACTCCTACCCACCTACTCATCCATCCGTCCATCCATCTGTATCAGAGTTCTTAGCTGCAAACAACAGAATCCACTTTAACAGAAAAAGAACTTATTTAAAAATATTAAGAGGCTCACAGAATCCAGAAGGGATGATCGTTTCAAAGGTCCAGTATTCAGGGATGACACCCAAACCACCCAGAGGTATTGATACTTTTCCAGCAAAGCCACCATGGCAGCTATCAATCAGCACAAATTCTACAACTTGCCTCACCTCATCTCCTTCAACAGTAGTGAAAACTGGATCCCCATACATCTCCTCTGTTGCTCTAAAGGCCAGGTACCTCCCCAGCCCCCTTTTCTGGGATGCCTGCTTCCTCAGTTGCTCTCTTCCAAATCAGTCTCATGTTGTTGCATCTGATTGGTGGAACCTAGGTCACACACCTATATCTTAGCTGCAAAGAAGTCTAAGAAAGTGTATTTCTGGCCTTTATGTTGAGAAGTGGGATTTATGATGTGGGGAAAACCCACATAGGAAAGAGGATCAAAAGATACTAGTGACCATAAGACATGCAGATGTCTCCGACACTGCATTTTTTTTTCTCCTTACAAATATAGAATGATACCAATTTAATCATCCTCTGAATCTCCGGTGCCTGGCACACAGTAGGCACTCAATACTTGAGGAAGGAAAGGGAGAAAAAAGAAGGAGGGAGAGATTACACAATTACATGCTGCCTTCCTAAGCCAGGCTGAATGAAGACTTGATGTTTAGTCCATAAGACTCCCAAGGCCTCTTGTGGATTATGAAGGGAGGGGACTTCCTCCCACCCGCATCAGAGACATGTGCTCACCTAACACCTCTCTCCATGGCTTGCAAGCATCTGGACCACGTGGAATGCTGTGTCCTAAGCAGTCACTCACTTTCTGTAAAGCCCACCTGTTGACTTACTGTTACTCAGACTGTCACTGGATCTACTCCCCTCTGTAATCTCAGAGTTTTGTGAGGTTTTAGTATTGTCTGAAAGCAATCTAAAACAGTTACTGCAAAGGCAACCTTAGAGGCCTCTCAGGATGATAAAGATCACTGGCACTTAAATTCAAAGAGATCTGTTAAAATCTGTCTTGTTCCTCACCGTCAAGGTGTGGCATCACAGAATTACATGGGTTCTGCCTTTTAGAAGCTTATACTGTAGTTTAATTGATAAGAGGCAAGAAACACTTAAATGACAAGGAGGTAGGTCTCTTGGTGCCAAATGAGGTAGGAAAAAGTCACTGCTCCCAGGGTTCAGAACAGCCAGGTCAGCATAGGCTGGGCCGGATGAGGGAAGCCCGCTGAGAAAGGGTGTGTCGAGGAAAAAAGTAGCTAAGGTACCAGCTTGGGAGTAGCAGCAAACCTGCACTCTCCCTGACTTCTCCAAAGCAGGTCAGATCCCGTATCCTGAATTCCTATAGCATCATGTACCCCTCCTTATCATGGCTGAATTTCATTTTGGCAATTATCTGATCCAATATCTACCTCCTCCACTCCACAAAGAGCTTGCCACTGTGCCCTAGGAAGGCTCTGGGTGGGCAGAGGCTGGTGAGGACCAGGTCAGGGCATGGCTACAGGGAAGCTGAGGCTGAGACCCGTCATCACAAAGACAGTCTGCAGCCTCCCCCCCCAACCCCACCCCCTTCCTCCAGGGAGGAGCAGCTGATGTGTTTCTGGAGTGTTCCAATCCAATTAGCGCCCTCCCCTGCTCCAAGGAAAGGCCCAAGCCACCGCTCCCTTCCCTGAGGTAGAGACTCGGTGGGGAGGGGGTGCTGAGGAGGTCTGAACACCCTGACCCAGCTCCTCCTGGCAGCGAGGCCGTCTCGCCGCTAGAGAGGCTGCTAGGACAGCACCCGTTTCTAGGCGACTGTTCTGGGGAATGGTCTGTTTTGGCAACCAGAGGGCCCCTGGGTAAGGGGGCGGTGCCCGCACGCCGCCGCCTCATTTGCATGGCAACCTCCTCCCCTCCACGAGCTGCGCTGCTCTGCGGCGGCCCGGCGGCCTGGCGGCTCCAGCTCCTGCCCTCCAGCAGCGCCAACCCCCCTGCCCCAGGCCCGCCTGCGCTGCCACTGCCTTATTGTCCCAGTGCTACCTCCCCGGCATGTGGAGGCTGCCCGCCGGGCTAGGGCATTTCCGGAAAAGGCGGGTGCCCCAGGGAAGTGGGGAAAGGATGCTTAAGGACAAAACACAGGAATGGGGGAGGGGGGAATGAAATATAATCTTTTTCAAACGAGTCAAAGTCACATGGCTGGGTAGCATCAAAATGTATTCTGGATAACACGGTTGGCTCACAAAATGTTTATTTAGGTGAACTCTCAGCTCAGCCCTAGGAGGTACTGAGAAAATGTCTTTTTGCAAGTTGATGTGTGAATATGGAAACGGGTAGGTCTGGGAAAAAAATATATCTTACCAAGAAAAATCAGGCAGTTATAGTCTCAGGAAAATATTTTCAAATAGTTGCAGGAGGGACTTGGTGACATAGGGTGAATTTGTTAGAAGAAACCGAAAGAGGAAATAGATTGATAACTCTTGGAGGCTCCCTCTGTCCTGCACACGCCCACCCCACCACACCTGCCAGCGTGAGTCCATGATGCCAGCTGAGATACCAGGCTCTGAACCGGCATTAACTGCCCAAGGACACATGCCCTGGGCTGGAACCCGAGAAGGGGGTTGGGCAGGGGTAGGTCACCCCAGCTGAGCGATCACATTCCCTGGCAGCTGTCCAAGGGGCAGCTCCGGCTGCACCTGTTTGTGGGGCGATTTGCTTTTATCAGTATTGACACAGCAGCAGGGCCAGGGAATAGCACAGTAATAAATAAATGAGAGCAAGAGGGAAAAAAAGGCCGGAGCCACCCAGGCGAGGCAAAAATGCTGAGGTCTTTCTTTGCTTGTTGTATGTCAGCACGTTCAATCCAGTTTCCCCACCCCTGAAATCTCTGAGGATCATGGTGTAGGCTTGGCAGGGGAGCTCTGGGTCTTAAAGAGATAGAATTGCAGAGTCGGAAGCACTTTAAGATCCTTTTGTGCCAGGCATCCCTAACCAACAGATCTCAAGGTTACTTGGTATCCTCACCTGCCTCTTATGGTTTGTCAGGGATCTCAGCAGGAAGGCAGTTCCTTCCTCCCTCTGCCAAGTTTCAGCATCAGGGAAACAGAATGATTAAAGTGTAGGCTTTGGAGTTAGTCAAACCTAGGATCAAATCTTGGCTCTGTCTAGCTGCGTGGTTTGGGATGTGTTAACTAATCAATCACTCTGAGCCTCTGATCCTCCCCACAAATAGAAAAAATAAATAAATAAAATAGTACTATCTATTGTTGCAAGGATGCAACAGATGATATAAGCAGAGACCTAGAATAGTTGCCCTGTAAACGTTCACTTGGTCACTATTATTACCTGTCAACATCATCTCGGGTTTCTTTCAAGGCTTTGGAGAAAATGCACCCTCCCCCCGCCCCCCTGCCAAAAAAGACCTGGGGGAACTGATCTGTTCCAGAAATGAGAGAGGGGGAGCAAACAAGGCCTGACATGCTCTTTGTCCCCCAAACAGGGTCAAACGTGGCCTCTGGTTTCTCAGCCTTGTTTCCAGGCTTCAGGGGCTGCAGGCCGACTCACCTCTGCTCTAGTACAGTACAGTAAGTGGGATGCAAAGAAACCTGGTCATCAGAAGCCACCTGACCAAGCCCAGAGATAAACTGCATTAGCAGAAATTACTAGCAATGAGTACCATGTTTCAGAGAGGGAGGTAGGTTCTCCATGGGGAGACATAGTGTAGCAGCTAAAAAAATAGGTTCAACTGTCAGACCACTGGACTCTCACCCCAGCCCTGACATCTGCTAGTCGTGTGCCTATGACAGGTTATTTAACCTCTGTAAGCCTTGCTTTTCCTTATCTGTCAAATGGTCATAATAATAGCCCATAAGCTTGTGAGGACTAATGTATGAAAAGCATGTAGTGAGTGCCTGACATGGAGAAAGTGCTTAATCATGTTAGCACTTGTGGACCTTGCTGTTAGATGAAAGAGGCCAGGGACTGTGTCATATTCATCCCTGTATCTCCAGATCCTCAAACAAAACTTGACATTTGGTAGGGTAGAGTAATGTTTGATGAATGAATGACTAACAAGGCCCTTGCCCTCAAGAAATTGAATCTTCCCAGGAAATAGAAGACATAAACTGCCTATGCCACTCACAGTAGGAGACAGCAGAGGGTTAAAAGCCATTCTGCCAGTCCCCAAACCCCAGAGGCAGACAGTCCCTTTGATCCCTCAGTTTCATCTATCCAGGATGCTTTCAACAGAGGAAAACAGGAAGTATCCCTGATAGCCCAGCTTGCTCTGTTTTTTTTTGTTGTTGTTGGTTTTTTTTAAATTATGGGGGGTGGGAGGAGATGGTCCTTTGGGTCACATTTTGCCAGGAAATCAGCCTCCTTCCTTTCAAATGCTGGGGCTTCCCAAGGGGCAGATAAAGGGCAGATAAAGGGCAGATAAATAGTGTTGTGCTCAATGCAGAGAGATAGATGTGATCCAGAGATGGTAAGGCTGACAGGTTGGGTTCCTTAGTGGACCACGTTACAGTTACCAGACTCAGGTGTTTCTGGAGCATGTGGCCCTTTGCATATTCACTCACTCACTCACTGTTGACTAAGTGCCTTGGGCTGGACCCTGAAATTATGGCTGAGTATCAAGTGTCCAGGGTACGAACAGACCAAAAGGACAAAGGACAGTGAGCTCAGAGAAGATGGACTGAACACAAAAAAGTGAGAATGTTCTAAAGGAGAGAAACAGCAGCTGGTATGAGAAAGCAGTTATAGGAATGAAAAATGGAAGAGAACAAAAGAAAAAAACCCAGAGAAGAATAAGTACGTAGGAAAAAGAAAAGAGAGCTTCTAAGAATTTGTAGCCAGGGTGGTAAAGTCCCCGTAACGGGAGAACTGGATACAGAGTGCGCGCAGAAGAAACCCGTGACCTCCAGGGACACAAAGCTGACAGGAGTGGACAGAAGCAGAAAGCAGAATAACAGTTTAAGACAGCAGATCTGATTCTGACCTAGCCAGCCCCGAAAAGGGAGCGTTTGCTAACCCTGTGTGCTAAACTCACATTTATGTGATGTTTGCCCAGCATGGACATGAGAGAACTTTCTAGAAAAGCGGAGATGTTCTATGTCATGATACAGGTATAGCTTACGTGGGCAGATTTATTTGTCAGTGTTATAGTTAAGATTTCTGCATTTCCATGTTTGTAAGTTTCACCTGAAAAAAAAGAACTCTACAAAGTAACTATCAAATGGGCAAGGGTGGAAGGTAGAGAGGCAACAAGAAAGACAGAACACTGATGATTGTTGAAGCTTGGCAGAGGATACCTGGGGGTTCACAATAAGGTTCTGTTGACGTTGAATTTGTTTTAAAACTTTCCTAATAAAAAAAGTTCTTAAAAAATTGCTCACTAATGGGGCCTAAAGAAACGTAAAAAAAGCTTTTGCAAAGCAAAGGAAACTACAAACAAGACGAAAAGACAACCCTCAGAATGGGAGAAAATATTTGCAAACGAGTCAACGGACAAAGGATTAATCTCCAAAATATATAAACAGCTCATGCAGCTCAATATTAAAAAAACAAACAACACAAT
>NC_041231.1:71709310-71745019 GCF_002837175.3 Physeter macrocephalus
TGCTCAACATCACTAATTATTAGAGAAATGCAAATCAAAACTACAGTGAGGTATCACCTCACGCCAGTTAGAATGGGCATCATCAGAAAATCTACAAATAACAAATGCTGGAGAGGGTGTGGAGAAAAGGGAACCCTCTTGCACTGTTGGTGGGAATGTAAATTGATACAGCCACGATGGAGAACAGTATGGAGGTTCCTTACAAAACTAACAATAGAATTACCATATGATCCAGCAATCCCACTACTGGGAATATACCCATAATTCAAAAAGACACATGTACCTCAACGTTCATTGCAGCACTATTTACAATAGCCAGGTCATGGAAGCAACCTAAATGCCCATCGACAGACGAATGGATAAAGAAGATGGGGTACATATGTACAATGGAATATTACTCAGCCATAAAAAGGAACGAAATTGGGTCATTTGTAGATACGCGGATGGATCTAGAGACTGTCATACAGAGTGAAGTAAGTCAGAAAGAGAAAAATACCGTATATTAACGCATATATGTGGAACCTAGAAAAATGGTACAAATGAACCTGTTTGCAGGGCAGAAATAGAGACACAGATGTAGAGAACAAACATATGGACACCAAGGGGGGAAAGTGGTGGTGAGGGTGGTGTGATGAATTGGGAGATTGGGATTGACATGTATACACTAATATGCATAAAATAGATAACTAATAAGAACCTGCTGTATTTAAAAAAAAAAAATTTAAAAAAATTGCTCACTGCTGTCCTCAAACAAGTCCCTTTCAAGTTCTTAGAAAGGCAGCTGAGACATTATCTAAACCCAGTGTTCCTGTTATAGATGAGGAAATGGAGGCGCACCTTGACTCCTTCAGGGTGTTCTCAGATACCCCATGGCAGAGCTGACCCTGGAATCTCAGGCGGAAGCAGCGCCCTTTGACCTTTTCAACTCTCACCCATTTGTGGGGAGTCAGCTGGAATTTGCTCTTTAGCCTGGGTTGTCCTTCCAACCCCCAGGCCCAGGTCTTGAAGTTCAGGGAGGCTGAGTGGCTTGGGGGTGGGGAGTTCCAGGCTGCAAACCACTTTCCCCTCCACTGTTTTCCTCTGAAAGGTAATCCTGAGCTCACAGAGATTCAATTAGGTTCCCTCCCGCCACTTCCAGAAGCAGAAAAGGAAACCCACACAATTAAAGATTTCCAGTAACCCAGAGTGATAACTACAGCGGGAGAATCCCAGCTCTGGAGCTAACAGAGGCAGAGGCGTTGCCTCAGGGCAGCCGATTCACCTCTCTTACCTTGGTTCCCCCTAATCTGTAAGAAGGGAGTGAAGATTTCAGGTTCTGTAATCTTACGGGGTTGTCAGGAGGATCTTAAGAGGTGCTGGTAGGGAAAAGCACTTTGAAAAGTTAAAAAGAGCTGAACAAATGGGAGGGAACATTATCAGAGAGAGAGAGAGAGAGAGAGAGAGGGAAGGAGGGCAGGAGAGGAGGAAGGAAAGCAGGAAGCCTTCTGCAGGATTCTGAAATATGGTCTTTAGGTTGTGCCTTAGAGGAAAAGACTTTTGGGGGTGGGGCTATAACACTTCTTGATGCTTGCACTAGGCCAGGCGGTGTGTTTTGCTCTCGCTGTACCATCTCATTTCCCCCTTCGAAACAACATATGGGGACTCTGGTATTATTGTTCTGCTCATTTGACACATGGGGAAGGAGGCACAGAGACCCTCGAACAACTTGCCCAAGGTCATACAGCTGCTGAGGGCAGAGCTGGTGCTCAAAGAGGTCATCCTGTCCTGGGAGGGAAGGCCACCCCTCCCGCCAAGGCAGGGGGAGGAGCTGAGGAGGCTCCCTGTCACCAGGGTGTCCGAGTCACCATCAGGAGACCTGGACTCGAGTCCCAGCTCAGCTGCTTATTAACCGTGTGACCTGGGGTGAGTCCTGTCGCCTCTTGGAGCCTCAGTCTCTTCGGCTGCACCACGGTGATAAAAAAAAAACCTGCCCCACCTCCCTCACGGGGAGCACGTGAGGATTCCATGAAATCACTGATACTGCAGGTGCTTTGAAACAGCTGTGAAGGGGGACAGAAATCAAGAGCTCCTGATCGTTTCTTTGGAGAGGCAGTCCCAGGTTATTACGTGGTGACATCCAGCTCCTCGTCCCCTCGGCTTGCCCTCCACACCCGAGTGGTGGAAGTCTGAACCGGGGCCTGTGGGTCTCCTCAGATATTGGTTTGGTGGGGAGGGGGAAGAGAAGCATCAGACTGTGCCAGCTTAAGGATTCCCTGAACAAACACATTAGAGCATTGGCTTAAGGTTCTATCCTAGGCCCCAATTTCAGCACGGCCCCTTTCTCCTGTTGGTTGTTAAACAAACAGGCTTTCAGCTACTTGGGCAGGATTTAACTAGCGATCAGCCCTAGAGATAAGTGGATCACATTCAGCAAGCTTACATGGGAGTAATTTGTACCCAAGAGTAGTTCATGATTTATATTTTTGAGTCCACAGTCAGGGAGCTATCTTTCAGTGGCTAGAGACACAGGCTCCCCATACTGTATACCCATTCTGTCCAGGGCTGAGATAACTGGGAAACAGAAGACTGACCAGACTCAAATCACAGCCAAAAGTGTGAAGAGTTTATTCTTATAAGACTGTAAACATTTTAAGGTAGGACTTCTTTCAGTGCATCTGCTCTGTATATCCCCCCTCCCCTCTTACCCCACATACCTGTAGCACTTTGCACAAAAGCGCAGAGAATGTTTGTGAAATGAATGGAATTAGGGGAAAGAGAATGCAGTGGTTTTACAAGTTTCCTGGAAGTCAAGGCAAAGGCTGGTGTGGCTCTTCCAGGGGACCAGCGTGTTTGTGCTTCTTTATTGTGCTTCCCCCTCTTGTAACCTCACTGCCCCCTCCTCAGGCTATACTTAACTCTAAGTGAGAGGGACCATATTTCCAAACCCCAAATTAGGAAACAAGGCTTGACAGAACATTTGAAGCTAGTCATCTCTATTCCAGAAGGATGTATGTCCTTCTGTTTGCACTGGGATTGGTAATATCCGCCTGCATTTTGGCAGATTTTTCTCAACCCAGTTTGCCAATTTACAGCTTTCCTTGCAATGATTACGTTGACTCCAAAATACATCTAGAGAAATCCCATGAACTCATCAATAGACCTTCAGATTAATTCACCCTGTGGCTTGTTGGTCCTATTCTGAAGCTTGCCATTTCTCCATTTCCCTAACTAATGTCCTTCCTGGAGTCCACTGGACTAATGTCCACCCCCCAGAGCACAGGTGGGGTGAGTGACTGAGTATGGCCAGGATTCTGCCCAAGGGGAGAACCCTAAGGTGCTGGATGGGGCAGAGGAGCCTTGGCTTCTAATCAATGATGTGTACGGGCAGGTCTCTACTCTCTAGGTCTCCTCTGTAAAACGGGATGGTGGAAGGCACAGACCCAAAGTCTTTTTTTTTTTTTTTTTTTTTTTTTTTTTTTTTTTTGCGGTACGCGGGCCTCTCACTGTTGTGCCCTCTCCCGCTGCGGAGCACAGGCTCCAGACGCGCAGGCTCAGCGGCCATGGCTCACGGGCCCAGCTGCTCCGCGGCATGTGGGATCTTCCCGGACCGGGGCACGAACCTGCGTCCCCTGCATCGGCAGGCGGACTCTCAACCACTGCGACACCAGGGAAGCCCAATCCAAAGTCTTAATGACCTCTTGCAATTCAAGCATTCGGTGAGTCATGGGTTGTGAGCATTTGCCCGCAGCCCCTGCTTTCCCTCCTGCAGTTTGGGGATAAGCTGTCATTTGCTCCTATCTAAGGCAAACACCTGCACTGGTCACTGATCCCATCCCCTCCTCCCTCGAGCAATGCTCCCTCCTCTCTCCTGCATCATCTGTTTTTCCCTCTTTGCTGAATCATTTACCATCAGTATATAAATATATATAAATATGCTATAATTTCTCCCATCGAAAAAGAAAGTCTCTCTTGACCTTACTTCCCTTCCAGCTTCTGTCTCGAACCCATTTTGATCACAACTCCACCCAAACTGTACCTTGTTAAAGTCACCAGCTCCCTCCATTGTGGTTAAACCCAATGGTCATCACTCCGTCTTCATCTTACTTGACCGCTTAGCAAGAATCAGCTGATCTTTCGTTCTTCCTTGAAACACTTTTTCCTCTTGGCTTCCATGACACTACATTCTCCTGATTATTCCTCAGGGTCCCCTTTGCTAGGACCTCCTTACCTCCTTCACCTCGAAATGTTGGAGGGTCCTAGGGCTCAGTCCCTAAATCTGTTCCCGATCTTCATTAATCCATTGGTGATCTCATTCAGTCTCATGGTGCTAAATGCCACTTGTCTTAGCCCAGATTGTCCTAGAAGCAGAACGTTAAGAAAAGGTTTGCATGCAGGTAGTTTATATGGGAATTAAATTCCAGAGAGCAGAAATGAGGGACAGGGTAAGAGAAACAGAGAAGAAAGGGAAACCAATTCAAGGTTGCATTACTGAGCTGAGCAGCACTGTGGGAGACTGATGCTTGACTCCATAGAACCATATAAGGAGATTCAGAACTGTCTCTCAAGGATGAAGAGGGCTCTTCATTTATCCACCAGCTCCCATGCACCATTGGTTAAGGGTGGCCCCAGGAGCATCACCTCTCCCATAATTCTGGGTTGTACATGTGGCAGTGCTTAGTGAGTTCCCACACTGTCCTACAGCTACCCTTGGGCGGGAAGCAAGAGGTACACAAAGCAGGCAGGGGTGAGGCACTGTCAGTTCCTACCCATTGCAAATCTGGCCAACATCAGCTGCTTGACATCAGATGGAGAAAGAGGTGAGGCCAAGAGGATTTACAGGCATGCCTGGGACTTCCCCGGTGGCCCAGTGGTTGAGAATCTGCCTTCCAATGCCAGGGACACGGGTTCGAGCCCTGATGGGGGAACTAAGGTCCCACATGCCACGGGGCAACAAGGCCCGCACGCCGCAACTAGAGAGAAGCCTGTGCACCACAACAAAGAGCCCGTGTGCTGCAACTAAGACCTGACGCAGCCAAAAATAAATAATATATATATTTTGTAAAACCTCACTTTAAAAAATAATAATAAAGGCATGCCTAAGAGGTGTCTGATACATCATCTATACCCTGATGACTCTCTCACATTCATATCTCCAGTCTGGGCCTCTCCCTTAAGCTCCAGACTCACATAGTCACTCCTGACTCCATATTTCCTTATTTCTTCTTGGTGGTCTCCTCAAAACCTGCTTCTCTCATAGTCTTCCCCCTCGTCGCTAATGGCCACTCCATCCTTCAGGTGTTCTTCCTTCCAAGACAAAGACCTTGGAGACATCCTTGAATCGGCAACACATATAATCCTTCAGTAAATTATGCTGGGTTTACCTTCAAAGTATATCCAAAATGTGACAATTCTAACCACAACTCCCTGTCCAAGCCACACCAACGCCCTCATCTGGATTCCTGTAATTACCTCCTCATTGGTCTCCCGCTCACTCACTTATCCTATTACAGTCTATTCTCCACCAGCAGCTAAGTGAGCCTTTTAAAATGTTAAGTCAGATAATGTCACTCCTTGGCACTTCCTTTCCCCCTTCCCTGCTTTCTATTTCTCCACCATACTTATCACCATCTGACATAATATACACTTCACGTTATTTACATTGGCTGCTGTCTCCTTCTACTAGAGTGAAAGCAAGAATTTTTGTCTGTTTTATCCCCGGTACCTAGAGGCATGCCTGGTGCATGGGGGGAGTACAGTGAATATTTCTTGACTGAAGAGCATCTAGATCGAGCCCCTGCACTTTTCAGATGAGGAAACTGTAGCCCAGAGTTATGACTGTACTAATTACACTGTGAGGCCTTCTTGATGCCTCTGCTGGTGTTCTGAATGACTCTCTCCATTCTCAGCAACATTAATTGTTAGTTGTTACTATGAATGTTGGCCGTCTATCAAGTCGGAATAGTAGTTTGTAGTCAGGCTCAGACACACCTCTGTGAAATCACTAGGGAACAGTTCCAAAGGCAATGGAAGCTTAGGTAATTTATGATCACATGGTATAAAGGGAGCAAGCAGCAACTGAGGGAATTCAAGGTGAGGGAGGGTGTCTGGGCTGTACTGAGGGAAGTGCAACCCTGAGATCCCTGAAGGAGAAAGCATTTCAGGTGTGGGAGCAGCAAGAGTGAGGAGACAGAATTACTAACCCCTTATATACACCATGTTCCATTCCTCATCTCAGTAGAGTAGATGGCAAGAGTAGGATGACTTTGGGTTTGATCTGAGTGGTAGGGTGAGTTCTATTCAGCCATGCTCTAGCTGTGCGACTTGGGCAAGTTACTTAGTCTCTCTGAACCTTGGTTTTCTCATCTACAAAATGAGGAAGATGATACATACCACAATGAATTATGAGGATTACGTGAAATAACATGAAAAATGCTTAGTGGAGTGATGCAGCCAAGCAATAAGTAGGATAGGGTGATTATGACGATTCTTTGACTAGATCATAGGAATATGCTGCAGTAAGTGCCTGGGCCCATCAGGAGGAAGCTGTGAGTGGCACAGAGGGTTGTACTGGGGAATGGTAAAATGCAGGGGCCAGATAACAGAGGACAATAAATGCCAAACTGAGACTAACACAATATTGGAAATCAACTGTACTTCAAAAAAGAAAAATAAATGCCAAGCTGAAGTCTTGGCACTGTGAAGTTAGTAAAGGATCTTGACCGGGAACACACAGAACACTGAGTGCCTGTGAGGCAAGAGAACCCTACGGCCAGAAGACCAACGGGAAAGAACAGCCTGCCATCCCCCAGCCCCTCCTCAGGTCCCTGTACATCTCCCCATCACTGCGCTTTCCTTGCACTGTTGCAGTGACCTGTTTCAGGTCTCCCATCTCCCGGAAGGTCTTTGAGGGCAGGGACCAGGGTGCAGTCATTCCTACCCTCAGAACTTGGCACAAGGCCTGGCACATAGTAGGGCTCCATCAGTGTTTGGTCTAGTCTGAATAACCTAGAGTGATGCTGTGGCATTAATTCAAGTGTATGGTGAGGAAAGCCCAGGCGGGGATAGCGGCAGTGAGGATGGGCAGAGTCAAATCATAGGCAACCTGGAAGGAGAAGCAGCAACTGTTGCAATTCTTTTTAGGTAAAAGTCAAGAAGACAGTGACCTAGGCTAAGAAGGAAAATACAGGTCTGAGTCCCAGGTCTGCTCCCAGCTCCAGGTCCTTGGGTAATTTTTAATCACTTTGTGGCAAATGTGGTATGCATGTCAGGGATGGGGGCAGATAGTATACCAGGTAACAGTTGTGAATGCCTGCTGAGCATTTAAGAGCTTTGAATCCAGAATCATAGATACAGAAAACCAACTGATGGTTGCCAGAGGGCAGAGGGGTGAGTTAAATAGGTGAGAGATATTAAGAGGTACAAACTTCCAGTTATAAAATAAATAAGTCACAGGAATGTAATGTACAGCATGGGAAATATAGTCAATAGTACTGTAATAACTTTGAACGGTGACAGATGGTAATTAGACTTATCATGGTGATCATTTTGTAACGTATAAAAATATTGAATCACTATGTTGTACACCTGAAACTAATGTAAGTCAATTATACTTCAATTAAAAAATAAAATTAAAGCTTTGGGGAATTCCCTGGAAGTCCAGTGATGAGGACTCGGTGCTTTCACTGCCTGGGCCAGGGATTGGTCAGGAAACTAAGATCCCACAAGCCGAGAGTTTCAGCCAAAAAAAAAAAAAAAAAAGCTTTGAACCTAAGCTTTACCATTGAGTAGCTGGTTGAACCTGGATATGTCATTTGGCCTCTCTGAGGCTGTTTTATCTAGAAAATGGAGATTAAAAAAGGGATAATAATGCCTGCTCTACCTTCCAGGGTGGTTGAAAGGATCAAACGGATTGTGGATATTCAAATGATTTGGAAACTGTCAGGTATTTTTAAAATGTAAAGCAGTGTTAGTAATATACTTCAGATTAATTCCCCAATCCTATTCTATTCAACTCTTCATTAAAAATTATGAGGCGAGGCTTCCCTGGTGGCGCAGTGGTTAAGAATCTGCCTGCCAATGCAGGGGACACAGGTTCAATCCCTGGTCCGGGAAGATCCCACATGCCACGGTGCAACTAAGCCCGTGCGTCACAAGTACTGAAGCCCGCGTGCCTAGAGCCTGTGCTCCGTAACAAGAGAAGCCACCGCAATGAGAAGCCCACACACCGCAACGAAGACGCAACACAGTCAAAAATAAATAAAATAAAATAAATAAATTTATTTTAAAAATTAAAAGATAAAAGAAACCATGGTTTCTTGTCTGGGGAGTATTTCACTGAGGTTTTGATACTGAAGAAACGGGAAGCAAATTGAATAAGGGAATGGTTAAGTGAATTCTGGTATATGTATATATATACTCAACACAATGCTATGCAGCTATAGTCTACATAGATTATGTGTAGGAATCTGGAAAATACTAATGATATATATTCTCTGACAGTCAGCCCCAGCAGGAAACATGACACACCCCAAATTGGGAAATTTGAAGAGAGTTGAATAAAGGGGTATTTACAAAGTTGTGGGCAGCATTGGAAAAGCAGAGGGGAGCTGTTTCTACTTCCAGGCTAGGCATGAAGGGGTAAGTGGGGCTCAATGGAGCATAAAGAGGGTCCCCAGACAAGAGCTCTGCCTTTGATGGAGGGAAGCAGCTAGTGTGCAGGGATCTGGAAGGGAGGGAGGCAGGGAGCAACCATCCCTCAAACCCAACCAGAAGCCAAAGGAGGGCAAAGGAGCACACAGCAGCCTCCTGGGGCACAGAGCAGGGTGAAGGCAGTTGGTGAGAAAATCTTCAGAGGCAAACAGAAGATACTCAGCACCACGAATTTACTGGGGGGAAAAAAACCATGATGCAAAATTATAGGGGTACTACAGAGATGTATGTGTGCATATATATATATATATATATGTGTGTATATTAGAAATAAGTCATAGGGAAATCCACCCAAAAGGCAATCATTATTGTATCAAGGTTTTGGGCCAGGGATTTTGGTAGACAGAGAGTAGTTGACTTTCAGTTATTGATAATGTGGCTACGTTGCTTTTCTTAACAAAACACAGTCAATGAAGCAAGCTGAGAAAGCGTATGGGGGAGGAGGCGGAACAGTGTAGGCTCCCCTTACTCCGAAGTCAGGTATCCTTCCAATTGCTTCATTTTACAGAAGGGAGAAGTGACTTGTTCAAACTCGCAAAGCAAGTGAGTGGGCAAGCTGGGAGGAAATCTGGATCCCCGCCTCCCCACACAGGTTTCCAACCTGCCCTCACCTCTCCATCCAACCCCACACCACCCTGCCCCCCCTTCCCTTCTCTTCTGCTGCAAATCCTAGAGCCACCGTGATTTGAAGTGGCTAAGCAGCCTCGCACCCTTAATCTCACTGTCTGAATGATAAATCCTGCAGGACAGCTCATTCCATTCAAGCCCTTCACACTCTCCTTTGAGGAGCTGGGTGGTCTCTTCCGCTGAAGCTGGGGCTGCCTGCCCTTCCTTCCACTTAGCGTTCCCCCAGGAGTCGAGGACTTCCCGGGAGCCAGGCGTTCGCCTACAAAACAATATCCAGATACGACACAGCCCTCCCAACCCCCTTTCAGGGCCAGACCATAAAATAAAGCCGCGTGGGCCTTGCACCCCTGGACAGGATCCTTTGTCTGGGTTGGAAACAGCCTGAAAAGATGAAAGGGGCTTCCACTCTGACCTCTTCACCCCTTGTTATCTTGCGCCAACTCCCTTTAGACTCTCTGAAGCCGACAGCAGCATTTTCCCATGGTCACCGGGGTTAACAACGTCTCAGCCGCCAGCGGAGAGTGGCATGTGAGGAATGTACCTGCCTAAGGGGCGATTATTTTCATCAAGGACAGGCTGAAATGGATAATGAGGTCAAAAACAAACGCCATTTCTTTCTCAAAGGACTCTCTAAAGAGAGGCTATTAGATATAGTTCATTAGTTGGGGGGTTGGGGAGGGAGGTAGAGAACTACTTTTTAAGACTGCTGCTCGAAGAGAGATGGAGGCATTTTGCCAAGTTTAGATTCTTCTCCAAGTCGGTAGGGGCTAAGTTTAGATACAGTCTGAATTTCAGGTACAGGCAACAAAGTGGACTCAAAAAAAGATTTGCAAGAGAATGTATTATAGTGATACAAGTGGGGTCCACAGTAAAATTTAAAAACAAACAAAAAACCCCCTAGGGATTTCCCAGGTGGTGCAGTGGTCGAGAACCCGCCTGCCAATGCAAGGGACACAGGTTCGAGCCCTGGTCCGGGAATATCCCACAAGCCACGGAGCAACTAGGCCTGTGTGCCACACCTACTGAGCCTGTGCTGTAAAGCCCGTGAACCACAACTACTGAAGCCCGTGCGCCTAGAGCCCGTGCTCCGCAACAAAGAGTAGCCCAGCCCCCACTGGCCGCAACTAGAGAAAAGCCGGCGCGCAGCAACGAAGACCCAATATAGCCATAAATAAATAAATAAATAAAACCCTAATACTTAAAAATCAAATATGGAAAACTGATGAACCAGAATTTATTTCTAAAAATGTTTCTCATGTGTTAGCGTCTTTATAAAATGTCCCCTTTCTGTTATCATCACCGTCACCATAATTCAGGCACTAACTCCCCACTCCTCACCCCCAGATTTTATCATTGCTTTGCAATGGAATCTCCACTGCTAAACCCTTTCCCTCCCAATTCTCCCTGCATCCAATACAGGTTCATCTTCTTAAACAGAATGTATCCAACCTCTACTCAAAACCTTTCACTGCTCAGTGAGGTGGGGTGTGAAGAGGTGTGTGCTAGCACAGAGCCTGGTTAGGGTAGGCACCCTCTCTCTCCCCTTTTCCTTTATATCACTACAGAATGAAATCCAAACTCTAGATGGCATTTAAAGCTCTCCAAAATCTGAACCTAATTAACATTCAATCTGTGACACCCCCCTCATTGCGCCTCCCCCCCCACACACATATTTAAAAGACCACTTTCCAATAATAACCCCAACTTTGCTAACATGGTCTCAAAACAAATGCCTTGAACAGTAGCAGGAGCACAGTAGACTCTTCTGGGTATGTTCTGGCTCTTCTTTGGGTTTCAATTTCTCATGGAAAAAATTAGCAAACAAAATTTCAGGCTTGGTTCAGTTTATGCAGAAATGACTTGCTGGAACACTATGGGAAGAGAGAGAAGGTCAAGGCCAAATGGGTGACCTCCCAATGTAACCGAGCAGGACCCTATGGGGCCTTCCCAGGGACAGGCCTTCCCTCATATCTTCTGCTTTAGCTCCTCTCTGAAGTACCTAGATAACAGTATTTGATGCACATTTCCTGAGTTGTTTTACAGATGTGAGAACCCCCCACCAAATGGAACATGTTAACTACTTGATGACCATGAGCACATAGCCCCAGGCCTCCTGGAGCCTAAGGACTGATAATGTTAACCCCTGTGACACCACCCAGTTACCTCACCATCAGCCAATCAGAGAGTTGTGCACAAGCTGATCACACACCCTGCGACATCCCTCCCTCTCACCTGGCTTTTTTTTTTTTTTTTTTTTAATATGAATTTATTTATTTATTTATTTATTTTTAGCTGTCTTGGGTCTTCGTTTCTGTGCAAGGGCTTTCTCTAGTTGCGGCAAGTGGGGACCACTCTTCATCGCGGTGCGCGGGCCTCTCACTATCGTGGCCTCTCACTATCGTGGCCTCTCTTGTTGTGGAGCACAGGCTCCAGACGCGCAAGCTCAGTAGTTGTGGCTCATGGGCCCAGTTGCTCCGCGGCATGCGGGATCTTCGCAGACCAGGGCTTGAACCCGTGTCCCCTGCATTGGCAGGCAGATTCTCAACCACTGCGCCACCAGGGAAGCCCTGACCTGGCTTTTAAAAACGCTTTGCGGGCTTCCCTGGTGGCGCAGCGGTTGAGAGTCCGCCTGCCGATGCAGAGGACACGGGTTCGTGCCCCGGTCCAGGAAGATGCCACATGCCGCGGAGCGGCTGGGCCCGTGAGCCATGGCCGCTGAGCCTGCGCGTCCGGAGCCTGTGCTCTGCAACAGGAGAGGCCACAACAGTGAGAGGCCTGGGTACCGAAAAAAAAAAATGCTTTGCCAAAAGCATTTTTTCAGGGAGCTCGGGGCTTTTTAGGGCATGAGCCACCTGTCTCTTTGCGTGGCCCTACGATAAACCTTTCTCTGCTCCAAATACTGACGTTTTGGTTTGTATGGCCTCACTGTGCGCTGGGCACACAAACTTGCGCTAACACCAAGAGTGCCCCCTTGGACAGGAGGGGGTCTGGACGTGCACATACGGACATACATTTGAGAAAAAAGCGCACCACTGCAAAAAAAAAATTACCAAAAAAAAAAGGGAAAAGAACAAGCTGGGAATGGAGTGCAGTGATTAAGAACACAGATGCTTCCTAACCAGGGCTAGTATCCTAACTTCTCTCTAAACCTCAGTTTCCTCACCAGGAAAATTGTGTTAATTTAATAACACCTATCTCTTAGGGTTCTTGTATTAAAAAAGGAGATGTGAGGAAAGCACTTAGCAGACTGCCTGCCACATAGTCAGTTCTATACATGTTAGCTTTAATGATGGTGATGAGATAGGCTGACACCTGCAAAAGCTGTTCTTTGCATAAAGAGACGACCTGGCTCTCTGTGAAACATGCTCCAAGCCCCCTGATCTGGCTGTGCTCACTCATGCCTTTGTACCTTTGCTCCAGCTCCTCTCCGGGTCTGGAATGTACTCTCCTCTCCTCATATCTCAAGACTCCTTAGAGAACACCTTCCCAGTGTGGCCTCGCCACATCAGGCCCGACCCCCACCCCCCAGCCCAGTAGAACTAATTCCTCCCTCCATTAAGGGACCACAGCTCTATGATGACATTTCTCACATTGTATAATAATGCTTGTGTATATGTTGGCCTCCAGTTAGAATGTTAACTTCTTGATTATCAGCTTTGGAATTCTCAGGGTCCAATGCCATCCCAGATCTAACCCGCCCATACGGTTGCTCAGTAAGTGTTTATGGAAGGAATGAACAAAGAATGTACAAAGGAGTGGCTTGTCCCTGAGGGTACCTGCATGGCTTCACACCCAATCCCACCCACCTAGCCTCTCAACCCTCAGACTCTTTCCAACACCTGTTTGAGAAGAATCACCACTCCTGGAGGATCCCTGGAGCCTAACAGGGTATTATTGCATTTTCAGCTGCTGCCTCCACCCCACCTTGTGTGACCTACTGGCCAGCTGGAGATGCCACAAGGAACATGACTCAGCGAGGCCAGAAGATAGTTTAGTACCCAAGTTTAGATAGACTAGTGCCCAAGCCGCCACTCTAGGAAATGTCTGCAAATCAATCCGTATAACATAGGTTATCAGTAGGAACGACTTGGTGGGCTTGCATGCTCTTTAGCTCCATTTTGTTCCATTTTGAGGAACAAAATGATAACTGATTACTTGGAATTTTTTGTCCAGTAGTCATGAAAGACACAAAGAATCCTGGTTCTTCTGCCTACGCTGAGTCCCAATCCCGAGTATTCATTGTGAGACAAGGGGTCAAATTCAAGGGTACATACAGTCTGCGGTCTTGAAATAGGACAAAGATGTTGGGTCCTCACAGGAATAAAGCCAATTGACCTTAGTCTTGTTAGCACCCGTTACATCCAAGTGAATTTATGGGTCACAGCCAGAGCTTCAGGGCTGCTGAAGGGGGTAATGCAGGGGGACAACGCGCAAGAGGTAAGGTAAGAAATGAAGCTTGGTCTCCAGTCAGATTGAGTCACTGTAGGAATTCACCACTTACTAGCTATTGGAATATGCAAGTATGTAAATCTCTGAGCCTTGGTTTCACCATCAACATAATGAGATAACCTAAATCAGAGGATGGAAGAAGGAGGATTAAATGTGATAACATAAAGTAGGGAGTCCTCTGTGCAGTGAGTGATTCCTCAATAAAAAGTAGTGGAAAGCTACAGATACATAAGCTGGAATAACAGTGGTCCAGTAAATAAGCAGAAATTAGGGAATATGTATGTCTGTGAGTTGGGAAGGGAGAGGGAGAGGGAGGATGGCTGCTCTAGGATGAATGTTGGTCTCCAAAGGCAAGGGCAGGGGAGAGACTGAAGTGAGAGGTGGGTATTGGAGGTGATGCAATCATCTATCCTAAAGTCCAGGAGTTATCTGTTCATTTGACCACCCACACCTTCCTAGCCATGATTCTGCCTTGTTCAGGGCCCTGCTCCACTAGATCCACTAGGATCCCCCAGGGAGCCGGGGAGCGTCACCCAGTTACGGTTTTATATTTTAAGATCTGGAAGGAAATCTTGAACATCGTTAAATCCCACGGTGTCATTTTATCAGTGAGGGAACTGAGGCCCAGAGAGAAAGACTAACTTGCCCAAGGACACTGTTCTAGTCCTGCCTCTGCCACTAATGTGCTGTGAAGCCTTGGGCAAGTCACTTTCTCTCTCTGAGCCTGCAGTTTCCTCCTCTGTAAAATGGGGGCTTGCAGTATTTCGATTTCTAAGTTCCCTTCAACTCCAATCTTTGCTATATTAAAATAATGGTTCCCTCTATCACTCTCAAGTTTAGACATTAGATTACTCCCCTCCCCCTCCCCCTCAAGACGCACACCCTGTCTCACACACAAGAGTCAAGAAAAAACATGTTTGGATAACACTTGAGCTCGCTTAATTTTAACCCAGTGCTAGTTTTCAGCAGGGGTAAGAACAAGAAGAGATTGGTCACACAGAAGAAACTGCCAGAGGAGGCCAGTGGCTCCCGGACGCCTGCCTGGGGTGGCCAGCCCCTGTAATCTCATCCCTGCAGGGCTCCTAAGAGCTGGCAGCATGACGGGATAAATAAGGCCAGCGATCGCACCTTACATGGCCATCCCCAAGGCCGCCCGGAATCCCTGGGATTACGCAGACTTCTGGAAGATTTGGAGCAAGTGCACATCACCTGCTGCCCCCCACAAGTGTGCCTGGGCTTCTGCAGCCTCCGTCTTGTGACTGAAGAATTTTTAAATGGAAGCTCTGAGCTCACAAAGAAGAAAATGTCTCCCTGATGTCACACAGTTGCTGCCAATTCATCAGCGCAAGCTAAAGGTCAGAGAGGGGAAGGCACTTCTCCAGGGTCCCGCGGCTGCTCCCTGAGACGGGGCTTCCCTTCCAGCAGGCTTCCCGCCAGTCACCCGGGCCAGCCCCAGGGAAGCCAAGCCGAGGGCTGTTTGCATTTCCAGGGCACGCACAGAGGCAGTTCTAACTCCACTAGCTGCTTTCTATACTTCCCTTCTCAGACATTAACCACTTCATCCTCCCACCCCTCTCCTGCCTCCACTCTTTTCTGTAGACGGTGCACCTTGGAACCTTGATACAACGCTGTCCTGAGGGTACTTCCCTTGGATCACTTCAGGGGTAAAAGCAAACTGCATGGAGGTTCTTTTGGTATTTTAATAACTAAATGCAGTGGTCAAAGAGCCAAGACTAGGAGTCCCACGGCCTACAGTGGCACCTTGGTTCCACTGCTTCCTAGCAGTGTGATATTTGTAAGTTATTTAACCTCTCTGGGCCAGCTGCCTGACCTGGAAGATGAGGATCATAAGAATACTTACCTCATGGTATTGTTTGACGATTCAATGTGAAGCACTGGTACACAGCCTGGCGTGCAGTGAGTGCTCAATAAATGTCAGCTTGGAACCAACACTCACAGCTCTAACTGGACACGTCACTTAATCTCCAAGTCTTAGTTTCCTCATTTGTCCAACGGGGATAGGCTGGTATGTGACTGACAGGGTCACTGTGAGGATTCAGTGAGAACGAATAGAAAACAATTAACACAGCACCTAGCATGGGACAAATAAATGGTGACCGCTTGGTACTATTATATCCATCAGTCAAACTGTGATCTGTAGGGAAGGCTCAAAGTATTCATTATAAAACACTTTCTCGGAGCCTGACACAGTCCTTATCTCCCAACAATTTATACTCCAGTGTTAAAAGACGAGACATATGAAAAACATGTATGTGATCAAACATGGACAAAAACCAATTTTTAAAAAATGAGTTTTAGAGTTTTTCCCTCTTTGGGGGACCGTTTTCAATTCCAGCCAAAGTTTCTAGGAGAAGAGAGAGATGAAAAGGAAATGTTACATCGGTAAGAGAGAAAGGATTAACTGGGGGACGGCAAGGAGACAGTCGATGGAAAATGAAATGACGCAGTAGGAGCAGGCTGAAATAACTGAGTAATAAGATAGCAGCGGATTTCTCTAGAGTTGGGAGGGACGACAGGCTAGCTCTCTGCTTCAAATGTAAGGGACAGACCTGCAAAGACAATGGCAACCACAGCCACGACCTGCTCAGCCTGGCTCACTGTGCCCAGCCATGCTGCCTGTGGGCCTCCCTCTGCGGCACCCTCAGCGCCCGCCAAACAGACTCCTGCATCAGCGATTGACTGAAGGCTGTCCCCTAGATCCAGTTGGCTGTCAATCCTGCCTCTCCCTTTTCCCTGTCATCCCCCATCCTCGCCTCGCCTGGCACAGGGAAGTCCTCGATGAACTGTGATAATGGTAAATGTGAGCCTTTCTTCTGGGCTCCTCTCACAGTGGCCCAAACAGGTGCACTCGGGCAGGAAACACCTCCTTCCCTGCCTTTATCCCTCCTTAGCCTCTTCACACCAGTTTTTCCTCTTTCCCTTACGACAAAGATGTTCAACGCTCTCGGTTTTATCTCCATGGGACATTAATATTTTAATGACAGTATCTAGAGATTCGACACAAATATATTCTATAAACATTTCTTGAGCCTATAGTCAATAACCAGGCACTGGGAGTTCCCTGGTGGCCCAGTGGTTAGGGCTGTGTGCTTCCACTGCAAGGGGCATGGGTTCGATCCCTGGTCAGGGAACAGAGATCCCACGTGTTGTGTGTCGAGGCCAAAAAAAAATTACCAGGAAATATTCTAGGCTCTTCCACTTTCTCACAACTACCCTGTTACTGCAGGTTGAGGTATCAGCTTCCCAGACGATTCTGATGAGAAACCTGGGATAATCACAGTGCGTGACTCTCCCCGCCCTCCTGCCCTTCAAATCCAGGCAATAACCAAGTGTTGTGAGATCGTGTGTCTCCCATATCCACTGGGCACGTCACCTCAGCCCTTCCTTGTCTGTCACCCTATCTATTCACGGATGTCCCTGCCTTTAGCCTTAACGTCTTCTGTCCTGCACAGCTGCTTCGTCTTCCTCAGAAGCCCCCTTCATCACATTAACCCCCCAACTCCAATCCTTCAGTGGTTTCCCCCCAAATTTCATTCGAGGTCCTCATAACCCTGCCCTAACTCTCTGGAGTGGATATATTCATAGAGCCCTGCCTTATCCATGACGGGGGTTTTAGCGGGGGAAGGAGGAGGGGGATGTCAGGGTACCAGTCTGACCAGAGAGGCTGTGTACACAGGAGGGCTGGTGCAATGTGACTGGGGTGAAAATCTGAATCATAGTCAATGAGGGCAGCCAAATTCCTATCTGGGAAATCAGGGCAGTCTGAAGGGTGAGGCCAAGCTGTAAACAGAATGAGTAATGAGGTCAGAAGCTGGTGGGGACCAGAATCATGTCTAGATGCAATTCAAGGAAACGGAAATGGTACAGGACTGAGGCTGTGAAGTGAATTATAAGAAGGTATTGGAGACCTGCTCCACTGTTTTACACGGGGATGGGATGGGAGGAGCAGCCCTCGAACTCTCCCTTCCCTCTGGCTTTGCGTTTGGTTTTTCATGTGTGTGTGATGCCCTGTCTTCTCTGCTGCCCACAGTTTCACACCCTTCACATGCCCCCAGCACTGCTGAGCGACTTGTCCTAGGTTGCAAGGTGGTGGATGTAGAAAAAGAGCTACATCTTCCGCCTAATAGGGGCCGTGCTCCGAGGGTGAGCTTACACTCATGCTTATAGGTTGGCAGATTGCTTCACATCTCTGTGTCTCAGATTCCTCATCTATAAACTAAGGATAATAACAACACTACTTCATAATAGTGTTATATAATAATAACACTACTATGAGGATTAGCCGAGCAAATATTTGTAAAACGCTTACAACAGTGCTTGGCACATAATAAATGCTGTATAAGTGTTAGTTAAATAAAAATAAGGTGCCCAGATGGTAAATAAGGCCAGTATTCAAAGTCAGTTCTAATTTTAACATTCGAGCGCTTAGATCCTCCACCACCTAAGGTCAATAGCAGGTTATGATGGACTAAGCTGACTACAGGACTTTCGAAAATTAATTTTCATTTCAACTGAAAATAGAAAAACATGCTGTTGGCTTATTTTACTTGGGCACACAGGAAATACCAGATGAGTGACTGCCCTTACCTGTTCTTAGGAAACCGCTAAGAAATTCAGAAGGACCAGTTCAAATAATAGTACCTATCCCCAATTTAATAGACCTTGCAGGAAAAAAAGTTAGACTTAGAAAATGACTGTGGACATCAAAAAGGAACAGCATGAATTAGGGAAGCTCAGTCTGGCGAGGTTAAGACTGCAGCTCCTGTTGGAAATGTAGCTGAGAGCAGATAATGCAAAGAGGAGGAAATAGTATTCTATTTCTTTTTCTTAAAACAGTTGGGGCGAGGGTGTTTGGAAAGGAGAGGGAAAATGTGACCGTATGGTTTGTAAAATGATTAAAAAAAAAAAAGGAAGGGACTTCCCTGGTGGCGCAGTGGTTAAGAATCCACCTGCCAATGCAGGGGACACGATCCCTGCTCCAGGAAGATCCCACACAATGCAGAGCAACTAAGCCCGTGCACCACAACTACAGAGCCCGCGTGCCGCAACCACTGAAGTGTGCGCACCTAGACCCGTGCTCCTCAACAAGAGGAGCCACGGCAATGAGAAGCCCCGCGCACCACAACTAGAGAAAGCCCGCACGCAGCAACGAAGACCCAACGCAGCCATAAATAAATAAATAAATAAATAAATAAATAAGTTTATTTTTTTTAATGCAGTGTAGTTATAGTTGAGTAGTGCAGTTATAGTTGAGTAGCATTCAAAGAAGAGAGTGCAAAAGTCCGCTCTAGCTATCAACCAGAAATCTTTATTAACTGAACCTCTCCGGTGACTACAGTATGGCACTAATAGATGTTTGAAAATGATGACCCTGATAGACTGAAAATTCCTAAACAGCTTTCTGAAACAAGAGAAAAAAGATTAAATGAAGCTTGGTATGGTTTGTGACAAGTGTACTTTATCGTATTCTAATTTTTCCAAAACAAGCAATATTTTTGTCATCTGAAGTATGTGGTGATTTATGTGCCATCTAATAACTTTCTATACATCATGCTATTAGAATGACACATTGCCTGAGGATGGTGGGTATCAGGGTTTAATATGTATTCCTTTCCCTAAACATACTTTCCTTCCATGTTCCCACCCTCTACCCTTTATGCCTTGTTTCTACCACAACAGGATTTTGTTTTAGGTCCAGACTTGACCCGATGGTCTTCTACTATTTTTATTCTTCCCTAAAAAAGGGGTGTCCCTGGCCTTAGGAACCACTTACCCTCACTCGAATAAGTTTCACACTCTGGGTGGAGGTTCTGAGGTGGGTGCTCTCTTTCTCATAAAAGACAACAAGAAAGGACAGTGCCTGGGTGTAACTGTTAAAAATAGACACATCTCTTGGGAGGTAGGGTCCTCAGAGAGTGGGACCAGACAGCTGAGTGGGGTGGAGCACGTGACTTAAGTTGAACAGAAACAGATCCTGCCAGGACCGCCCCGGGAACTCCCTGAGACACAGAGCAGGACTCAGAGGGTGCCTGCAGGTCCCCATATCCCTCACCCACATGGGAGGTTCTCCGGCCTTTTCTAATTACCGTCCCATTCCTTTCGCTGCTCCCCTTCTGAGCCCGCAGCTCAGGGCTCTGCATACCACAGGGGTCAGACACAAATAAAATCCGTACATGGACTCCATTCTCGGGTCACAGAATTTGGTTAACAGCTCAGACTGAAGATGGCCCTGGCTCCCACCTCCCTTTCCCCACCACAACATCTTTGCTTGTAAACACCAGTCCCTTAGTAACACCCTCAATCAGTCGCCTTTGGGCTATTATTCATCACCGGCTAACCTTAAACCAACTTCTCTTCACAGGCCTCCCCCCAGAAAAGAGGAAATTCCATAGCTCTGATGTGATGTGAAACATGATCTGCGCGCCTAGCACTCTTTCTTTCTCACTCTCCCAAGCCAGTTCCCAAACTGGGTTTCCCTGGTCCCTCTCGAAGCAGCCTTCTCCATCCCCCTCTCCCTCCCCACCCCTTCCCTCTCCATTTTACACACTGTAACCTGATAGGCTGGAAATTCAGCTTCTTTCATCTTCCATTTCCCACATCCTGAAAGTCTGTGGAGAAGGAGCCCACCCAGATAAAGGAATTCCAAGTATGTGCATCCCCCTCCCCCTTTAACTCCATTCACAAAGCAGATTACTAATGGCCTGAGGCTCCAGGGAGGCCCTACTCCCCTCCCCTCCCCATCCCCGGCCTCCAAAGAGTTTACTCAGTCCACATCCTTACTCCTCACGGGCACAAAAGCCTAAGTCCACAGGCCTAGAACCAAAAATTAACTTTTCCCTGGACTCTGATCCTAAGGAAAGCTTTCAGACTTCACTCTGATTGGGACTGCAAGGGCTAGGAGATTCTGTCTACCATTATTCTGTGCCCTCTTAGGCATTTCTAGATAAGAGGGCTCAGGGAAAATGTGTCATTGGATCAGGGGAAAAAGATATCAATGTTAACATGTGACGTTTCAAGGATACATTGCTCATGTCTTTGGGAAAGATCACAGAGTGTTCTAACCCAGAGACATTCCTTTCCGACAGAAACTGTTTCAAGGCCAGAGGAAAGGATGCTTTATTTGCGGAATTCCCTGGTGGTCCAGTGGTTAGGACTCCACTCTCATTGCCAAGGGCCTGGGTTCAATCCTGATCCCTGGTCGGAGAAATAGGATCCCGCATGCCTCGAGGTGCGGCCAAAAAAGGAAAAAAAAAGATGCTTTATTTGAGGGGATAGGCAAAGAATGGGTGGGTGGGTAGTTGGGTGTGTCTGTGTGTCTGTCTGTGGAGGGAGGTTCTGGTAACATTTTTGTCAATAAATTTCTTGAGTTGAAATATCCTATTATAGTTTCTCGCTACCTGGAAATTAGTGATTACAAACCATGCCCCCACCCCCAACTCAGTTCTTTAGTTGTCGTGTCCAAAGTTCTGTCACTGACAGGGAAAGGAAGGCAGGGACAGCTTCTCTGACCTCAACCTCAAAGGTTAGGAAGTACCCCCCCGTACCCCACCCCCGCCAAGCATCCCCTTTCATTAAGGATGATAAACTCTCTTATCCATCCTTTAGGGAGGGTACAAAAGCTGTTTTGAATCTGTACCAGCTCTGGGATAATCAGTTCCCTGAATTTACTAATCACTTGTGTGAAACAGGATTTCCAATATCAAGGAGTGCTCCCAGTCCTGATAGTAGGGAGTATATTAAATAGCTTATTAATACTGGGAACTCTTTGCAATTCACAGGATAGTTACCTAACTTACTCCATGCACTAGCATTGGACCAAAACTATGCTAATGGCTGGGCCCATGTGAGTGCATTGGGTCATTCATTCAACAGGTCTAATGCTTGCTTGCCCAGGAAGTCTCCTGGAATTCCCAGAAGAATTCATTCAAGCGGCTAGACCTGGAAGATGCAGTGAGGATGATAAGAAATAACAAACTGTGGCAGAACAGCCACATGGCAGCTCCTCAGATCATCCCTATGGTGCTGAGGAGAAATCTGTACTGTAGCTCAGCTCCAGGACGGCCCATGTTTGCAATCCACATGTAAGAGCAGCCTGCTCCTGATATCCAACTGGTAACAGGCTCCTACAGGGGCTCAGCCTCCCAAGACAACAGCAGCGCAAAGGGATGCACTCGACACCTGAGCCTCAGTTTCCTTGTCTATAAAATACTAATCCTTGCTAATCAAAGTGTGGTCCTGAGACTGGCAGTACGGTCTAACCAGGGAGCTAGCTAGAAATGCAGGATTTCAGGCCCCATCCTGAAACCGGCTGCATTTGAACAGGATCCCCAGGTGATCCCGGTGCACATTACAATTTGAGATGCTCTGGCCTAGACTCAGGATCTCTAAGGTCCTCTTTCTAGTCCTGAAATTGTCTGATCTCATTAAGTGGTTTCCAAGGAAGTTTTTCTTCTCTGATAAATGGTTTTCCCCTGTTCTTATGCCTCCACTCTTGGCACTTACTGCCTCCCCTGCCAAGGAAATCAAGTTTCAGTAGACATCAGATTTGCTTGACGTGCTTGTTTAAAATGCAGATTCCTGAACCCATCAAGAAATGCACTGAGTAAGACTGCAGTGGGGCCAGAGGTTGTGCATTTCAGCCAGCTTCCTCCCAGTAGTTCTACAGCTTATTGTCCCCCGATATTTAAATATTTAAAATTTTTCTTATGGAAAATTTAAAACATGTAAACAATAGACAAAATGGTAATAATGACAATCATGTTTCAATACCCAACTTCAACAAAGATCAACTCCAGGCTAACTTTGTTTCACTTAGATTATATTTGAAAAAATTTGGCGTATAGATTTTCCCAGCGTTCTCCATTCCCTTCACCTAGCTACTTCCAGTCTTTTTTTTTTTTTTTTTTGTGGTATGCGGGCTTCTCACTGTTGTGGCCTCTCCCGTTGCGGAGCACAGGCTCCGGACGCGCGGGCCCAGCGGCCACGGCTCACGGGCCCAGCCGCTCCGCGGCATGTGGGATCTTCCCGGACAGGGGCACGAACCCGTGTCCCCTGCATCGGCAGGCGGACTCTCAACCACTGCGCCACCAGGGAAGCCCTACTTCCAGTCTTTCAAGGCTCAGTTTATTTTCCTTAAGGGCAAGTGTTGTGTCAGATTGTCTGTGAATCTTCAGTACCTAACACTGTGCCTGGTACATGCAGACACTCAGTAAATGGATGCAGTAATATATTTAAAAGAACTTTAAAGTAAAACATAAGCTGGACGGTTTAAACTGGAGATAAACAGGATTATCTGAGCTCTCATTTTTTCAGTTCTTCGCCTGTGATTCCTTTTTCATTTAGAGAAATGATGGCATCAAAATGCATCCTACCAAGTGAAAGAATCAGGAAAAAGTTTCCAGAAGTCCTGGTTCATAGCACTTTCCTTCTGGTCTCAATACTTAAAAAAAACATTTTGTGTCTGTGTGTGTGTGCATGGTAAGAGAGAAGGTAGGTAAATACCTCTAGGGAACCAGGATATTGTCTCACGGCCTTTGTTTTACTCTTTAACCTAGTAATAAATCTCTTAAAGCTCCTGTGGTATTCAGAATATCCTGGACACGGCAAGGTCTTCCCACAGTTGTGAAAGGAATTCAAGTTTACTAAGTGGATGGAGCACTGAATCCCAAAGGCACAGTCCTTCTTTTCACCTATTTGCTAATTATAAAGACTAAAGCTGAGAACTTGAAGGGGTGTGCTAAAGACCGGGAGGAAGAGTAAGGGATGGTAGGACCAAACTGAGACAAGAACTCCGCAGTTCCAAAACTCAGCACAACAATCAGGGGATGAAGCGGTAATTAGGCCTGATTATCATGCAAGGCAGCCCCGGTTAAACTGGAATGTAGCCGGAGAGACGAAAGAGTGGATGGAGAGTTTGCTATGCTGGAGACAGGCTTTGATGTCTGCAGGGAAGGTTGTGTTTCATTCAGCCATCCAACCAACCAAAAAAATGTTGCAGGAGCAACATGAAACCTTCTAAAATGCAGCATACGGCAAGCTGAAGAGGAGAGGGAGTGGTTGGGTGAGAGTTCTCCTTGTGGAGTGTGTGTGTGTTTGTGTGTGTGTGTGTGTGTGTGTGTGTGTGTGTGTACATACACGCCACTTTTCTCAGATTTACTGCTTCAGCCTCTTGGATTTGTCAGAAGACAGGAAAAGAGAGAAGGAGTACACGCTCCGACTATTAACTCACCACCCTTGGCTTAGCATATTCTTATGACAAGGGAGAATGTATCTAGGCTGAGGATAGCCTTTTTACCTGCTGTGGGGAGAAAGCAAAGGAAATAGAGGTAAATTACTCTATGGGTCCCTGAGAGGCCCAGAACTACGATAACAGATGCAGATGGAGTCATCTGAGGCTGCCAGCTACCACAGCTTTTATACCACTGATGTAGGAAGAAAAAGAAAATGAGCCAAGAAAGTAGGTTAATCTCCCAGAGAAACACAAAAGAGGTAGCAAGTTGCATTTTTACACCTTTCACTCTTTAATTGCTTCAAACCCAGAGCTGTGAAACACAAGGAATTCCTTTTGTGTCCTAACCTTACCTCTCTCAACCTTTTAGGGGTATCCCCTGTTCTAATACATTGTTTTTGTATCCAAGCTAATTGCTCAGCTAGGTGCCCTGCCCAAACCAACCAACAACTTTCATTTTTATGCAAAGGGACTTTCAGTACAGCTTGGTATTGGGAGCCGATCAACTTTTTACTAAATCACTGGCAGGCAAACAATAGGTTTGTAGTCAGATGTCATCATGTAATTGTTTTACTTATTCACAGGGTGCTCACCATAGGAAGTCGGATGTGCAATCTTGATTTTGTATTAAGACCGTCCATGAAAATGCAAAAATCTTACCTGGGATATGAAATACAATCTCTATTTCATAGAGATTACCAAAATAAGACCCAATACCATCCAGACACATGGTTCAGTATTTCTTTTCAAAAGGGATAAAGTAAGTTGTTGATCAAGTTATGTTGAAGGAATTAAAAGAACATTTTATTATATATCCAACACATCACTTCTTGAGTTTATCTCAAGCTTTTCCTCTACATCTGTAATGGATCATCCACAGACTCAGCTATTTTTGCTGTGATTTCTTCTGTTACTCTAGTTTACTCTTAAGACCTGTATAAAATAATAATGAAATGTATTTACCATAAAGGAAAGAGCCCACGGAATAACTACAGATGCAAACCTTCTCTTGCATCTATCCCTACTGATATTGCTACTATACTTCAGAAATGGTATGAGTAAAGAATGATGCTTTGATATAATAGGCCGTTCCTTTTTTTCCCCCCACAGTTTCACTTGATTTAGGAGAAACTCTACTTAATCCCTTCTATAAAATTCCCTGAAATTACCTTTCAGTGTACTGTATGAATTTAGGATAAATAAATCACACAAGATTGAAAATACCCTTTCAGCTATTGTATTTTGTATAATATTTGAAAATGAATTGTGGAGTTTAGTTTTTACTCAGCATAAAAAGAATTTAAAAAAGAGGAGAGAGGGAGGGAAAAAAAGAGTCTTAGCAGCTGTGTATTTTTTAAAATAATAAGAAAATTGCATTCCCCGGAATTTCCAGTAAAACCCGTAAGATTTAGGCAGTTCATCCCTAAAATATGTGTGGGATGCTGGGAGCTCCCTGGCTTTTCCAGGCAACCCCACCCCCCAAAACTCCCCACAAAAAAACAAAAGCAGATGGGCTGCATCTGAACGAATCAAACTCCCCAGGGGCCACAGCTCTCTGCTCTAAATGCTAATAGAGTGAGTAATCAGAAACCTACATTTGGTAAATTATTTATCTTATCTCTGGAACTCAGCAAAGCATCGAAGGCAGCAACTTCTGTAGAAAGATGTTGTTGGTCAAGAACTCCAGCTGGAATTTGTACTTTTACTAGAAAAGGGAAAAGTTCAGAGACCAGAGTGGCTCATGAAGCAATAATTTTTTTTTTAAATGACCACGGGCAAAGCCAAGGAAAACTGACTTCACAGTTCTGTGGAACAGGTCTGGTTCGTGTTTTGTCTAATGGGTCTTACGTTCCATCTGTATTAGGGTAATGGCAAAGGAAACCAATAGATAATAAAATCCCTGAAGAGTTGGGAATAGGTTCCAGCACTCCCCATCTCCACCGTTCCTTGGCAAAGGGCAGCCAGCCAGAGTAACCGGAAGCAGCCATTCTGAAACCCTAGCTTTCTGCATCAGAATCACTAGGAGGGCTTGTTAAAACTCAGATTGCTGGGCCTCACCCCCAGAATTTCTGATTGTGTAGGATTGAGGGGATGGGGCCTGATAATGTGCATTTCTGCATTTTGAACAAGATCCCAAATGCTGCTTGTTGCTGGTTCAGGGACCACACTGTGAGAACCACTGGCCTGGAGGGTGGGGGTCTTTTTACAATTTGGTTTGGTTTCTGTAGAATTTAAGCATCCTCCCTTGGGATGAGCTATGGAGATTGAGAGGTTTAAGGGCTATGACTGGGATTTTGAAAATGGAATTAGGGACTTCCCTGGTGGCGCAGCAGTTAAGAATCTGCCTGCCAATGCAAGGGACATGGGTTCGAGCCCTGGTCCAGGAAGATCCCACATGCTGTGGAGCAACTAAGCCTGTGTGCCACAACTACTGAGCCTGGGCTCTAGAGCCCGCGAGCCACAACTACTGAGCCCGTGGGCCACAACTACTGAAACCTGTACGCCTGGAGCCCGTGCTCCGCAACGAGAAGCCACCGCATTGAGAAGCCCAAGCGCCGCAACCAGAGAAAGCCTGCACGCACCAATGCAGCCAAAAGTAAATAAATAAATGTATTTTTTTAAAAAAGTGGAATTAGCCCTAGAAATGAATCTCAGCAGCTTCACCTATTTTACAAAACATCTTAACTTGATAAATCAGTTCCATCCAAGGTTAACATTACGCCTAGAGCGCATGCACTTGCTTTGCATCCCCCACAGTCCCAAGTACTTCTGAGTTCAATAGAATTAAGCAAATAAAAAAGTAAAGGTTTCTGGGAATTCCCTGTCAGTCCAGTGGTTAGGACTCCACGTTTGCGCTTTCACTGCCAAAGGTTCAATCCCTGGTCGGGAAGGAACTAAGATCCCGCAAGTCACGGGTGGCAAGGCCAAAAAAAAAAAAGAGTTAAGGTTTCATTTGAATAAATATGTTTGTATAACTCACATTCATATTTATAAACACATTAAAAAGTTTGTTTCACCTCTCTACAACTTCATTAGTTCATCCACATTGTGAACTCAATTCTGACAGAATCGTGAATTAAGAGAAACCCAAATGACTCCTTTCCCTTTTTAAAAATTAATTAATTATTTGTTTATTTGTTTATTTTTGGCTGCGTTGGGTCTTCGTTGCAGTGCACGGGCTTCTCATTGCGGTGGCTTGTTGCGGAGCATGGGCTCTAGGCGTGTGGGCTTCAGTAGTCGTGGCGCACAGAGCCTAGCCGTTACGCGGCTTGTGGGATCTTCCCGGACCAGGGCTCGAATCCGTGTTCCCTGCATTGGCAGGTGGACTTCTAACCACTGCGCCACCAGGGAAGCCCCAAATCCTTTCCCTTTGCTTCTTTCCTTCAAAGGAGAAATGTATTTGGAGCACACATTGTATATATGGTTAGCACACACACACACACAAACACACAAATATAAGACAGGGTATTGAATCTAAGGGGAGATGAGACCGAAAAATACAAACGACCTGAGTTAAAGGAATTCCCCACCAAATGTGGTGGCCAGGCAATGCTTTTACAGAAGGTGGCACTTGAGTTGGATCCATTCAAAATCCTTTCATGGCTTTCTATCACCCTTCTGACAAAATTTATATCCCACAGAATGGCATACACAGCTCTTTATGATCACCGATTGTTACCTGTCCAGTGGGATTTCTCTCCATTCCTTTTTCACCCCAGGGGCCATACTCAGCAACAAGGTAAAATCTGTGATAATGTGAATTTCAGATGTAACTGCAATTGACGATCAATCCTCTACCAAGAGCACCCTTCCCTTTTCTCAAAGAGGGGCAGACTGCGCATCTCTTTCAAGGGGTGTGTTGTGGGATGGCGACTGGGAAGTGACTGCCTCATGATCTGTTGAACTTCACTGAGCAGTCAGTTGTGTACATAATGAGTTTCACTGTCCTTTGTGTGCTTTTTGTGGCAGCACAGATCAAACTGAAAAACAACCAATTTTCTTTAACCTCGCAATAATGCAAACTTTCCCTCGATTTTACACTTACAAAATTTTTGGACCCTGCTTACTACGATATGATGTGTTTTTCCTGTCCATGCAAATGCATGCCTCTGAGTGTTGACACATGCTGTTCCTTCTTGCTGAAATTTGAATTTCCCCATCCTGTCCTTTGACTGGTTGATTCCTCTCTTCCTATTTATGTTTCGAGACGCTCATCAGTTGCTACCTCCTCTCTAAAGCTTTCCTTGACCCTGAAGGTTAGATTTAGAGGGTGTCATCACTTTCTTTGCATACGTTGTCCTGACTGTAATCACTATAGGACAAGTGTTGAACCGTGTGAGGTGCTCATTAAACGCTTGTGAAGAAAGGGGCCAGCAACGTATAAGCAAGGAGAGATGGGAAAATACAAGTCTCACTTCGGGGACAGCAAGTTCTATCCTGCCCTGATCCTTCCCTCTCACTTAAATGGAAAGAAAGACATGCAGTTATGAGCAGAAGACCTCAGAATAGCTGAGCCTTAGTTTCCTCATCTGTAAAACTGGGATAATGTCAGTACCTGCCTCATGGAGTGGTCCCAGGGAAAGTGTTATATAAGGCACTTAGCACTGTTCTTGGCACATAGAAAGGGCTCCATAAATGTTAGCTATTATTTGCTATATTAGATTAATTCCATGCTTTTATGGAGGAGTCACATGGCTTACCAAGGTAATGTTTCACAGGCACCTGAGTAAGTAACTGGGATCAAACTTATTACCCAAATTTAGACCTAAGATCTCTGAGAGATAAAGGTGGCACTTTGGAGCTTTTCTGTGTTACTGATGAGTCTAACAGTTGAACAGTTGAGCAGTACTGAGTGAGATCTTCTGGGACTGAGTCTACCTCAAAGATGGGGGTGGGGGGAGTGCATGATCTGTCTCTGTATCAAAAAGTCTCCTTGGAGAGAAGTAGCTTTGTCTTGAGTTCTCCAGGAGTGCACAGATTTAGATCAAAAGAAGGGAAGTTACAGAGAAACAGATTTTAATTTTAACATTTAAAAGCTTCTAAACAAGTACAGTTGTATTGAACAGGCTGACTCTTGAGGCAGCAAACTGCTTTTTAGTAGCAGTAATCAGGGTCTAGATAATCAAGAATGATATTCTAGGATCCTCAGCTTTAAGATTCCTTTTTTTTTTTTTTTTTTTTTTTTGCGGTACGCGGGCCTCTCACTGCTCTGGCCTCTCCCGTTGCGGAGCACAGGCTCCGGACGCGCAGGCTCAGCGGCCATGGCTCACGAGCCTAGCCGCTCTGCGGCATGTGGGATCTTCCTGGACCAGGGCACGAACCCGTGTGCCCTGAATCGGCAGGCGGATTCTCAACCACTGCGCCACCAGGGAAGCCCTAAGATTCTTGATTCTGAAATATGAAAGGCTGTTAAGCGTCTACTGCAGCCATGAACTTGGGAATTCAAAGACCTGGCTTCAGATCCCAGATTTGCCATTTGATTGTGGGATAGCCACTTAACCTATCTTTGCCTCAGTTTCTTTATCTGAAATGGGGATAGCAGCCCAATTTTCCTCAACATCAGAGGGTTAAATCTTTCAAAATATGTACTTTCGCACAGTTAATACAGTTAACACCTGATAAAAGGCAGCTCTTTTTATTATCAGGTTCAATGTTTTCTCACGTGTGTGCTTATGTAAATTCTTATCGATGTCTAGGATCTTTTCACCTGTGAAGCTTAACGCTATGTTACCGTCCCTTCTCAGTGTTTCCATGTCTGAGCTCACTCATTTTGGTTAATCTAGGCACCAGTCACTCAGCCATCCCCAGAGATTAGGTAGAGAAGAGTCTACCTCTAAACCCAGGGAATGTGTACCTTCTGGATAGGTTCCAGAGTAAATGCCCTTTTCCTTTAAGTGACATAAATAGTCCAGTCACTGTTTCCAAGCGCTGTTAAGAAGAGGAACAGACGTGTTTCCTCTAGTGTCCCCTGAGTGCTGATAACTGGATGCCAAGGAGTTGGCCAGATCATGTGGGATAGGCAGCTGTCTACATGGTGTAATTTGAGGGGTTTGAGGAAATCCCCCTGCTTAAAATATCTTCCCCAAATGGCCAGGACACATGCCTGATATGTATTACTTATTCTTCAGTGTAAGGTGCTGCTGAAATGCAATTGTTATCCAGGAGTGGACTCACATGCAGCCATTATCATTCATTAGCACCTCGGTTTAAATCAATTTATCAGATTAGTTGGTTGAGTAGAGTCCCAAAGATAAGCAGGCACAAGACAAATACGTTTTAAAGAGGGAAACTGATCCCAAAGGGTCAGAAGTATGGGGCACTGGGCCACTCAGGTGAAGATGGTCAGAACAGTTTGGGGGAAGCAGGGATTTTGAATATTACTACAGTTGTAGACAGTTTAAAATAATGACACTTTTCTCCGCTTTGTAGTTATCTTCTTTCTTCTTTTTAATTTTTAATTTTTGGCTGCGTAGGGTCTTTGTTGCTGTGCGCAGGCTTTCTCTAGTCGTGGCCAGCGGGGGCTACGCCTTGTTGCGGTGCGCGGGCTTCTCATCTCAGTGGCTTCTTTTGTTGCAGAGCATGGACTCTAGGCGCGCGGGCTTCAGTAGTTGTGGCTTGTGGGCTCAGTACTTGTGGTGCACGGGTTTAGTTGCTCCGCGGCATGTGTGATCTTCCCAGACCAGGGATCGAACCCGTGTCCCCTGCATCGGCAGGCGGATTCTTAACCACTGCACCACCAGGGAGGTCCTGGGGTTATTTTCTTAGGTTATTTCCCCAAAGTGGAATTCCCAGGTTAAAATTAAAGTTTTGATTCTATGACACCAAAATGCTGTAGAGCCACCAGTTCAGTGTAAATATACTTGGGTCGAAATATCTTTGTAAAATTTGTACAGCTGTCCTTGCAGAAGGCAGTTCTTTCATTTAACTGAAAGTTGTTGAGCTCATAGTAAGTGCCAGGTGTCATATTAAGCTCTGGGGACACAAGACAAAATCAGCAATTCCTACCTTCTTACAGTCTAATTACTCATCAGTTTGAGACAATTCAACTATTCTTGGCTGTTACATCTTTCTATTGCATTCCTGACATTCTCATTCTTTTATTCTCCTTGACTCTTCATTTCTCCTGAAAAATACTTAATCTGTCATTTCATACAGCCTTTTAAAAAGTCACCATAGTACTATGTTGAACTGATTCAAACATTACAGTAAAATTTTGCTGTAATTCCATCTCCCAGAGAAGGCCAATATGAATAATTTGGTTAGTTATCATTTTTAAGTCACCATGTACTAAGTGCCTACGATATACTTGCCAATTATTGAGTTATGTCTAGGAGGGAGCTATTATTAGCCCCAAATTATAGTCAAGGAAACTGAGTCTTTAGAGGTTAAGATTATACAACTTCCAAGTGGCTGAGTCAGGATTCAAACCCAACCACCTCTGTCTGACTCCAAAATCTGTGCTCATATTGAGCATGAAAGAGTAATTTCTTAAACAAACACTTTAATGGTTAACATCTAAAGATGGTTATAGAGTCATCTAAAAATAAGATTGTCTTGTCATAGGCTTGGATGGGAGTTGTTGGATTTCAAAGCCAGTGTTTTTGTAGAATTTTTTACAAAGTGTATTCACTTTGCTAGGGTGGTCATAACAAAATATCACAGTCTGGTGGCCTAAGCAATGGAAATCAATTTTTTTTTTTTTGGCCGAGCCTTGTGGTTTGCGGGATCTTAGTTTCCCAACCAGAGATTGAACCCAGGCCCCTGGCAGTGGAAGCGCTGAGTCCTAAACACTGGACCACCAGGAAATTCCTGGAAATCAATTTTTCTCACAATTCTGGAGACTAGAAGTCTGAGATCAAGGTGTTGACAGGGTTGGTTTCTTCTGAAGCCTCACTTCTTGGCTTATAGATAACTGTCTTATTTGTCTTCACATGGTCTTCCCTCCTCCGTGCACCCCTTCTGTGTCCTCATCTTCCCTTAAGTACACCAGTCATATTGGATTACAGCTCACGCATTTGACCTGATTTTACCTTCATTGCCTCTTTAAAGGTCCTATCTCCAAATACACATTCTGAGGTACAGAGGGGGGTGATTAAGACCTCAACATACAAATTTTGGGGTCGGAGAGACACTAATCAGCCCATAACATAAAGTGAATCTAAAGGTGTTCAGTACACAAAGTAAGTTGGATAACAGGATACTTTGCCTTACCATGTTCACTCCTAGAGTTGTTTCAGAAATATTTACGAACATCCACTATGTTCAAGGCTTGGTACTAAGCTAGGAACATAAAAACTATGGAAGACATGGTTCCTCCCTTCAAGGAGCTCACAATCTCTCTGGAGAGCCATTTAGAGAGACCAGAGGTTCTCAAGCTCAAAAGCACATCAGTGTCATCTGGAGGGCTTGTTAAACCATAAATCACTGAACCCAACCCCTAGAGTTTCTGATTCAGTGGATCTGGAGTGGGCCTAAGAATTTGCATTTCTAACAAGTTTCCAGGTGGTGCTGGTCTGAAGACCACACACTTTCAGAACTACTGGGCTAGACGTATCAAGATCACATGTGATATGTATCACTGAGGTGGCACAGGTGCTTGGAGAGCACACAGGAGGGGCCATTTTCTGTTTTCATGCTAAAGCAGCTGAGGAGACAACTGGGAAAGTCCCTTTGCACCTGAAAATTCCCCAGAAAAAATTTTAGCATTTAATTGTAAACATATTATGGTAAGAAGCGATGCATTGCCTATACCATTAATTTACTACTTGGCAAATACTACCTTTCATTTCTAATTACATCTATATAAGAAAACAGAAAGAGCCTGGGGTGGTAATCAAGTCTGCATTCTATCCTTGCTCTAAAAAGGCTATGGGAACTTTGGCAAGTCATTTCCTACCTCTGAGATTTGGTTTTGGTCATCTATAAAACTAAAAAGATTAGATGAGAAGATCTTTATGTTTCCTTCCAGCTTAATCTTCATGATTCTATATATCTTGCCTTATCAGGACAGAAAGACTCGTAAGCAGGAACTAGGACTGTGTCTTTTGCCTCTGTGTATCTCCGTGGCACAGTACCTTGAACATAGTAGCTGTTCAGCAAATGTTTATTGATTAACTGACTGAATTAGTCAATACCACTGCAAAACACAAAAGATTCTTGTCTCACAGCCATAGATTATAGCTTCCCCTCACCCTAAGGCTAACTCTTATCCCACATGCTTAGCTGCCAGAAGATCTTATTTTCAGCAGCCATTCCTCTTTGTCACCACTCACTCACACCGTTAACTTTTAACATTGTTCCAGTCCCCATTCATTTCTCTTGGGCACAATATTGAAGGAAATTATCCATTGACTCTATTGTCTTTCCATTCATTACCTTGCTTCCTGATTTTATTTAATCTGGCTCGTGGCCCTCTGTGCTCTGAGTGTGACCTCTAACACACAAAGAGCTACCCCATACATTGTCTGTGTGTTAATCAGCATATATCCATGTACTAGGGCTTGTGCCTCTCTCCCCTGTGGACCTTGGGCAAGTTGTTGTTTTTTTTTTTTTTTTTTTTTGCGGTACGCGGGCCTCTCACTGCTGTGGCTTTTCCCGTTGCGGAGCACAGGCTCCGGACGCGCAGGCTCAGCGGCCATGGCTCACGGGCCCAGCCGCTCTGCGGCATGTGGGATCTTCCCGGACCGGGGCACGAACCCGTGTCCCCTGCATGGGCAGGCGGATTTTCAACCGCTGCGCCACCAGGGAAGCCCCTTGGGCAAGTTTTTTACCTTCCTGGGTATAATAATAATCAAGAGGATTAAAGAAAAAATATATGTACATGTGCCATATGAATATCATATATATTAATGTGTATGTGCAGTATATATGGCACATAAAGTGATTAATTAGACTAGCGCTTAGCACACAGTAAATGCTCAATTAATATTAGATATTATCCCTATAAATTAGACTGTATCTAATTCTCTAAGCTTTTGGCTTAGGAACTTGGCAATCTTAATTTATTAAAGCGCTTTTCTGAGAAAGACAAAAATTTGCTCTGAACTCTTTAGTTTTGAAAGCACAACAACCACTTGTCTTTTCATTATGATATATATATATAATAAGAATAGCAGGGGCAAAGACTGAGTCAGGGAAATTCACAGGATCTTAAATGTGTTCTCTTCTGGGTTTAGTTCAATTCAGTTTTTAAAAAAATTGTCTGGGACTTTCCTGGTGGCACAGTGGTTAAGAATCCGCCTGCCAATACAGGGGACACGCGTTCGATCCCTGGTCTAGGAAGATCCCACATTCCGCAGAGCAACCAAGCCCGCAAGCCACAACGACTGAGTCCGTGTGCCACAACTACTGAGCCCATGTGCCACAACTACTGAGCCCATGAGCCACAACTACTGAGCCTACGAGCCACAACTACTGAAGCCCGTGCGCCTAGAGCCCGTGCTACGCAACAAGAGAAGCCACCGCAATGAGAAGCCCGCGTACCGCAACGAAGAGTAGCCCCCACTCACCACAACTAGAGAAAGCCCCATATGTAGCAACAAAGACCCAAGGCAGCCAAAAATAAATAAATAAATAAACAAATTAAGTAATTGTTAAAAATTGTCTGTTTAGTACCTCCCAAAGGGAGCTATGTGGTCTTAAAAAGTTTACATTATAGTCTCTACGCTTGAAGAGCTTATGGTCTCATTGGAGAAACATGGATCCTTTCATGGTGGACACTCAGTTAATGCTTGCTGCTCTTAAAGATGATGCTATGAAGACAGTGAACAGATAACAGAAGAATATGACTGTGTCAGATTACTAGTGCAATAATTGCTGTGAGTTTAAAAGCTATTGGCTGAAATGATCAGAGAAAGCTGCAAGAAGTCCAAATGGCCTTGTGTTGGTCTGTAAAGATAGACTGAACTCGGGGATATATATGTAATTTGGGCTAAAGTATGGAATCTGTGTTGTCTTTACAGCCCTGCACAAGAAGACTGGCTCTTTGCCAACGTACCTCCCATTCATAAGAGTGACTTCAGAGGTAATTCTGATGACTGCCAATGATAAGTTTGTTTCTCATCTAGTGAGTGGGTGTCTCTCTAATCATGCAGCATCACTGAACACAGAAACAAGCTTAATCTATCCAGGGAAAAGTAGCACTATTTCTATAAAGAGGATAGCACAGTTCACTAGTTCTCCAGAGTGAGCAAGATCGTACTTAGACATTCAAAGAATGGTTGACAAAATTATACATTGAAGGCCATAAAAAATGGTTCCATATTTGTAGTACAGTTGTTCTAGTTCTGGCTGTGGTGAGCTGTCCATGTTTGTTTTAGCAGCACCCAACCTAAAAAAAGAGCTAAAACAGAATTGGAAAAGAGGAAGTATATGTTGAAAATGTAAGTTTCTCCAAATTATTGAGTGGATTTCATCCAATCATGTTAATGCACGTCTTCTTTGTCATTTGAATCTTGAGCACCCTATGTGTTAACTACAGTGTAAGCTACTATTCCCAAACCGTAAGTTTCAAGAGATGATTTGAATAGAGACGATTCCTAGTTTCTTCTTCAATAAAGACTGAAATAGGGCTTCCCTGGTGGCGCAGTGGTTGTGCGTCTGCCTACCGATGCAGGGGAACCGGGTTCGCGCACCGGTCTGGGAGGAACCCACATGCCGCGGAGCGGCTGGGCCCGTGAGCCATGGCCGCTGAGCCT
>NC_041231.1:71745281-71812989 GCF_002837175.3 Physeter macrocephalus
AAAAAAAAAAAAAAAAAAAAAGACTGAAATAAAATCTATCATCTTTTTCATGTCTTTCACATTTTGCCTCATGACATCAGGAGGTCCTACTGATTTTTCTATCTGGCTTTCTGCTTTCGATTTATTTAAAGAAACTATTATTCATTCATTTTCCATGCATTGGGGAATACAAAGAACATCACACAAAGCATCTTTTGCAAAATTCCTGAGGTTGCTCCCCCCATTCCGTCTGTCCTTTCCACCTATTCATATCTTACTCATCCTTTAAGATCCACGGTAAGTTCTACATCCTCCATGGAGCCTTCCCTGACTTCTTCAGCCTCCTCTGAATGCTGCTCTTGAGGATGATACCCTCAGTTAGAACTTAATCATAGCTTACCTTGTTAAATCCCTTAAACTCATCCTGTGTTCCTTGGGAAAGCAGACTGGCATGGTGGGGAGGAGATGGCTGCGTCACTTAGCTATGTTACTTTGGGCAAATTACTTCTCTCTGTTTCTGTTTACTTATCTGTAAACCAGTGAAGATAGTAAAACTGCCCGTGTCACAGGATTTATATGAGGATCCATGTAAAGTGCTTAGAAAAATGGTCAGCACATCTCTGATGCTTAATTTTGGCTGCTATCACAGTGTCACTTTTGCTGCTTTCACTTGACCCACTGTCGACACTTAGCCTTAACATTCAATGAAAGGATGGTTTCTGCCCTCAGTACATTTATTATCTAGTTATAGAGACTAAACAAATACAGAAAAGTAAAGCTGTATACTATTAAAAGACAAATGAGATATACAATAAACAAATGTTTTCATTACCATCTTTTTAGTGTCTAGCAAGATGTTCCATGAAATCTTTTTGAGAAAATTTTTTTTTTCCTTTTCTTTAGGTGCACTTTGTGGCTTTTCCAAGTCTTGCATCAACAATTTTATTCTACTTTTTAGAAGATGGCAGACAGTCCCCTCATCAGCTTTCAAACGTATGAATTCTCTCTCTGTCTCTGTCTCTCTCACGCACATATACAGCCCCTATTCTTTATCAGTTAAGCATGCAGGGTTTTTGTGCATGTGCCTGTCTTTTTGATCTGCAGCATACATTTTCCTCGTCTTCTAATAAGGTATTTTATAACAGTTTCCAGGCTTCCTGTAGCCTTTATACATTCTAAGATACTCCATTTTATCTATCCAGTAATACTCAGGAACTATAAAATCTTTGTGTACAGTGCTTTTGATAAATATTGATTATTTTTACTCGAAGTGTCAGTACTAAATGTAAAAATCCAAAAATAAATCTAGGTTATTTTTATTCTTTTTTTTTAAAAAAAGGGACTTCCCTGGTGGTGCAGTGGCTAAGAATCCGCCTGCCAATGCAGGGGACCGTGTTCGATCCCTGGTCCAGGAAGATCCCACATGCCATGGAGCAACTAAGCCCGCGAGCCACAACTGCTGAGCCCAGGCGCCGCAACTACTGAAGCCCACATGCCTAGAGCCCGTGCTCCGCAAAAAGAGAAGCCACCGCAATGAGAAGCCCGTGCACCACAACAAAGAGTAGCCCCCTCTCGCCGCAACTAGAGAGAAAGCTCACGCGCAGCAACGAAGACCCAACGCAGCCAAAAAACACCAAATGAATTGGTAATGAATTTAAATATACTTTACTGAATAATAAAAACCCTTTCTCCAACCTTGCTGAGAAAATTGGAAGCTGACTAAAGGAGATTTATAAACTTGAAACAAATGTCACATCTTATCAAGGACAAGAGCCAGTTCAAACTTGACTACATATATTTCCTGACTATTCTGAAGCTGGGACATTCTGGATTTCTTAGCTGTCCACCACTACCACAATTATTACAACTTAAAAAGGAAGCTTTAGTCTTTTTATTTTTATTTATTTATGTTAAAATTTATTTTATTGAAATGTAGTTGATTTACAGTGTTGTGTTAATTTCTGCTGTACTGCAAAGTAATTCAGTTATACATATATATAAATACATTCTTTTTCATATTCTTTTCCATTATGGTTTACCACAGGATATTGAATATAGTTCCCTGTGCTATACAGTAGGACCTTGTTGTTTATCCATTCTATATATAATAGTTTGCATATGTTAATCCCAAACTCCCATTCCATCCCTCCCCCATCCCCCCTCCCCCTTAGCAACCACAAGTCTGTTCTCTAGTCTGTGAGTCTGTTTCTGTTTCGTAGATAAGTTCATTTGTGTCATATTTTAGATTCCACATGTAAGTGATATCATATGGTATTTGTCTTTCTCTTTCTGACTTACTTCACTTAGTATGATAATCTCTAGGTCCATCCATGTTGTTGCAAACGGCATTATTTCATTCTCTTTTATGGCTCAATCATATATATATATATATATGGCACATCTTCTTTATCCATTCATCTGTCGGTGGCCATATTTAGGTTATTTCCATGGCTTCGCTATTGTAAATAGTACTGCTATGAATATAGGGGTGCATGTATCTTTTTGAATTATAGTTTTGTCCCTATATATGTCCAGGAGTGGGATTGCTGGATCATATGGCAACTCTATTTTTAGTTTTTTGTTGTTTTTCTAAAAAATTTATTTATTTATGGCTGTGTTGGGTCTTCGTTTCTGTGCGAGGGCCTTCTCTAGCTGTGGCAAGCTGGGGTCACTCTTCATCGCGGTGCGCGGGCCTCTCACTATCGCGGCCTCTCTTGTTGCGGAGCACAGGCTCCAGACGCGCAGGCTCAGTAATTGTGGCTCATGGGTCCAGTTGCTCCGCGGCACGTGGGATCTTCCCAGACCAGGGCTGGAACCCGTGTCCCCTGCACTGGCAGGCAGACTCTCAACCACTGCGCCACCAGGGAAGCCCTATTTTTAGTTTTTTGAGGAATGTCCATACTGTTCTCCATAGTGGCTGCACCAATTTACATTTCCACCAACAGTGTAGGAGGGTTCCCTTTCTCCACACCCTCTCTAGCATTTTTTATTTGCAGACTTTTTAATGATGGCCATTCTGACCAGTGTGAGGTGGTACCTCATTGCAATTTTGACTTGCATTTCTCTAAAAATTAGAGATGATGAGCATCATTTCATGTGCCTATTGGCCATCGAGGCTTCAGTCTTTTTTTTTGTTTTTGGCCATGCGGCTTGCAGGATCTTAGTTCCCTGACGAGCTATCGAACCCAGGTCCCTGGCAGTGGAAGCGCAGAGTTCTAACCACTAGACCACCAGGGAATTCCCAGAGGCTTCAGTCTTTTTAAATTTAGACTATTTCATGTCAGTTTGTAGCAGATTTTCACATATATTCTACACATATGAAATACATGTGAAATTGAAATTTTTCTAAATAATCTTATAAACGTTGAGGTAATTGGACATATTTTAAGATATAAAAAGAAGTGTACTGCAGTTGACTTTCTCCAAATTTTCCTCTTTCTATTTATTTCACCAAACAAGGAGAGAGTAAAATAAAAAATAATGGTAAATTTTTCAAAATTAAACATTACATTTTAAAATGCAGTAATTCTTATTTTAGGAGAGAAATGAGATGCAGACCCAAATTATTTCTATCCAATTAATTGCAAATAGCTTATAGAGTAAAAGCCGTACAGACCTAGTTATATAAGTGCATCAACTAGACTCAGAGGTACTTTAAAAGACAGTGAACAGGCATCCCCCTTTCAAACCTCTTCTAAACTGTGATTACAGAAATTGCTGAAGTCATTCCTTTGACAATGACTTGATTAAATCCATATCAGGTAGAATATGGAAACCACCTAAGGATTAATTTGGCTATTGTTCAAATTAACATGAACAAATTCTCCCCTTTCCAGAGAACTGTTAGCATAATTATGGCCTTTATATTTCCAAAAGCACTTGTCATTTAATTATCAGTGTGATTTTTCTGATTCTTTGTTAGAATCTTTGAGACAGCACCAGTTGTGCTTGTTTTTATTATTACAACTATAGTTTGATGAATCAAAACATCAAGTTCCCTACCTTCAAAGAGTAACTTTTAACTCAAAACGTACTTGAATGTTTAATAATTATCTTTAAAAGCAGTTTTAAGTAAATAAAAGCTCTTTGCCAAGCAAGGTCCATGTTTTGTAACTTCCAGCTGTGAAGCACCCACCATATTAAATGTTAATCACTTCAGCTAAAACTAATTAAGTATTTAGCCCTACAAAGATCTAGAGAAAGTGAAACGGATTGAACTTGATTTAATGTATACAACTTTTTTTTTTTTTTTGGCTGCGTTGGGTCTTCGTTGCTGCATGCGGGCTTTCTCTAGTTGCGGTGAGCAGGGGCTACTCTTAGTTGCGGTGCGTGGGCTTCTCATTGATTGGGGTGGCTTCTTTTGTTGCGGAGCACGGGCTCAGGCGCGCAGATTTCAGTAGTTGCAGCACGCGAGCTCAGTAGTTGTGGCTCGCGGGCTCTAGAGCACAGGCTCAATAGTTGTGGCGCATGGGCTTAGTTGCTCCGCGGCATGTGGGATCTTCCAGAGCTAGGGATCGAACGCGTGTTCCCTGCATTGGCAGGTGGATTCTTAACCACTGTGCCACCAGGGAAGTCCCTATAGAACTATTTTGAATCACATTCTCTCCCAAGATGATTAAAATCAAACTAGCTAGCATTTTATCTTTGAAACCGCCAAGGTGCAAGACCGTTCCAAAATTCTTCCTTTTCATCATCATTGTCATAATCACAATCAGCATCATTGCCGTCATAGCTAATATTTATTAGTTTACTCTGTGTTAGTCTACATGCTTTATGTGCAGAATTTTTTTAAAAATAAATTTATTTATTTTATTTATTTATTTTTGGCTGCATTGGGTCTTCGTTGCTGTGCGCGGGCTTTCTCTACTTGCGGCGAGCGGCGGCTGCTCTTCGTTGCAGTGTGCGGGCTTCTCATTGCGGTGGCTTCTCTTGTTGTGGAGCACGGGCTCTAGGCACGGGCTTCAATAGTTGTGGCACACGGGCTTAGTTGCTCCGCGGCATGTGGGATCTTCCTGGACCAGGGCTTGAACTTGTGTCCCCTGCACTGGCAGGCGGATTCTCAACCACTGCGCCACCAGAGAAGCCCTATGTGCAGAATTTTATTTGCTTCTTACAACAGCCCTATGATGTAGGCGCTATTATTATCTCCATTCAAAGTCTAAAGCTTAGAAAGGTTAAGTAACTTGACGAATGTCACATAACTAGTAGGTGCCAGATCCCAAATCTGAAAGCAGGCTAACTCAGGTTAAATGTTGTTCTTAACCTTTATTTTATTTTGCCTAAGCCCACTTAATTCACTTAAATTTGGTATAAATTGACTTTAATCATGACCTTTTTATTGAGACCCATTTTGATCTTCCCCTTCATTAACAAATGTTGGATAAAGTATTCATTCAAGGAATACGGGAAGACAAGATATAAATAACTGAAAAGTTAATAGATTTTTTAAAAAACCAAAAAAAGAAACACATGATTGTCATATAAGTGGAATAGACAGTGAAAGAATGCTTGGTGTTTCTTTAGCAATCTGGGGTGGAACTACAATTGTGTCTTGAAGTCTGGAAAGACTTTAAATAAAAGTGAAGAGAGGATATTCTCAGAACAGGTTGACTGCCTCTACAAAGGCAGAAAGTGTGGAAAGTGCTAGGTGAGTGGGAACAAGTAAGAACAGTCCAGTAGGGCTTATGAAAGGAAAGGGGGGGGTAGAGGGGACAGAGGTGGGGGTCACATACATTGATACTTGATGTCTTAGTGCTAAGGACAGTTTTAGACCCCAATAAGAGGAAAGCTTTGAATACTCAGGAGTTGAATTTGGGTCATTTCATCTCTTCCTCTCTTAGCTGTTGTATGACCCTGTATCATCCTATTTATGTTTCATTTTCCTATCTGTAAAAGAAGGAATAATTCTTGTTCCCTTGCGTTTTCTCCTAGTCATCAAAAATGAATGAATTAGGCCACAGTACACAAACAAAAGGAAAATATGTAATATTTCATGAGATAAATTAAGTTGTGAAATATCTGGGCATCTTTATATAACAAGCGCTGTAGAAAACTTTTAATGAAACATTTAAATTCATTAATGACTGCAGCTATACAGATCCTTGGATTTCCTCATTTTTCCTTTAAGTGAAAAAAATTAAAATAGGATGTAGTTAGCTTTCAATTACTTAGGCCCTGACAATTCAATTTATGGATTACATAGAAGTTTAATTTACTCATTTCACACGTCGTTATCAACTCTACAAGAAGTTTAAAAGGACAAAGGATGCAAGTCGAATTGGTCAGTTTCCATGTTATTTCCAAGGGGGGCAAGGGGGCGAATTTCCTTTGAGTCAAGACTCGGGGGCAGCCAATAATTGCTAGTATTGCCTGACTGGTAATAACAGGCTGATGAAAAGGTGAATACAACGTGAAAACTCTGATTAAATCAAGCGCGCCCTCCCACCCTCGCTTTAGATGAGGAATTTTCTTCTCTCTCCCGCCCTCACAGAAGGGGCTGAGACAGCATCTGGCATCACAATACTAACATTTGCTTCGTGATTTCCTCTTTACAGGGCACTCTGACACACATCACTTCTTAGGCATCAGGATTCACTGGAACCTTTCAGCATTTTAAAAATAAAAATCTGCTAGGGAATCTGGGGGCTGATCTTTTCACCGGCTGTGACAACCGCGATCTGGACCTCTCCCCCGAGTGAGCGGAGCTCTCCCCGTTTTATTCCAGGCCTGTGACACCTCCACTCCCTCCGTGAAGCCGCCGTGACTCATATCTTGCAGATGCTTCGCCCCCTACGCGCTCCCAACACACAACCCCCGGGAGATCCAACCCGAGCCCACAGCGCGTGGTCAACCCGCCCAAGCCGACTTGGAGGTCTTGCGTCTGAGTCACACATAAAGACCACCCTCGTCGGCATCCCCCCACACACACAGTCCCTCACACCCCGGCGCGCCGGCCTCCCGGCCTGAGACACCAACGCCCGTCGTCTCTGCGCAACTTGTTATGCTCCAGCTCGAGCCCTTGACCCAAAAACCCCGAGAAACGGAGAGCTACAGAGCCGGCCTCGGGCGGCCTTTGATGGCTTTGTTATTGTTTGGGTTTGAATCGATACGCCCCTCCCCATCCTTCCTCCCTAGCGGCTCGACACCCAGCTCCCGCCTACCCGCACGCCCCGCGCCCCTCCCCCTCCATTTTGGCGCCTTTTCCTTCCCGCCACGTCGTGGCGGCGTAGAGACCATTCTGACCGCGAGAGCTGGGCGGGGGCGTGGGCGTCGCGCGCCGTGTTATGCAGATCAATCGGCTTCTGGTTGGCTGGAGACGCGGCGGCGGGGGCGGGGCCGGGGCGCGGCGACAGAGCGCGAGGGGCGGGGGCGGAGGGGAGTCGCCCTGTCCCGCCGCTTCCCCACCCCCTCTCCTCCCTCCTCCGGCCCTGCAGCCCCGCTCCCCGCCTAGGCCTCCCGGAGAGGCCCCGCCCCATCCCCGCCCGCCCGCGCGCCCCCCACCCGCCGGCGCGCTCCGCCCCTTTACTCCTGGCGGCAGGGCGAGCCGGGTGTCTGCAGCAGCGGCCGCGGTGGCGGAGGAGGCCCGAGAGGACTTGGCGGCAGCGGCGGTGGCGGCGGCGGCGGGACCGGCGGCAGCAGCAGCAGCAGCAGCTACAAGCTCCCTGTGCCGCGCCGCTGCGGCACAAGCCCCACGAGCCGCCCACCCCTCCGCCCTCTGCGCTGCCTGACCCCGCCGGCGTGTCCGTCAGCCGCCAGCCCCGGCAGCGCCCCCAGTCGTCCTCCGACTCGCCCTCGGCCTTCCGCGCCAGCCGCAGCCGCAACGCCACCCGCAGCCTCAGCCCCAGCCGTAGGCACAGCCACCGGCACAACCACAGCCCCAGCTCCTGCTGCAGCTCCTCCAGACACCGTCCCTACGCCGACATCCTGGAGGTTGGGATGCTCTTGTCCAAAATCAACTCTCTTGCCCACCTGCGCGCCGCGCCCTGCAACGACCTGCACGCCACCAAGCTGGCGCCCGGTGAGTGCCCCCCCCGCCACCCAACCCGAGGATGGAGTGGAGGCTGGACCTCCAGGGTGGGAGCTGGGGGCTCGCGGGCCGGCACTGAGTCCCCTGTGACTCCCCCTTTCCTAGGCAAGGAGAAGGAGCCCCTGGAGTCACAGTACCAGGTGGGCCCGCTCCTGGGCAGCGGCGGCTTCGGCTCGGTCTACTCAGGCATCCGTGTCGCCGACAACTTGCCGGTGAGTGGGCGGCCCACCGCGGGGAGGGAGCGCCGGACGGGGGGCGCACGGGTGTGTTTGGCCCGGGCGAGGGAACCTAACGCTCTCTGGGGGGCTTTCCAGGTGGCCATCAAGCACGTGGAGAAGGACCGCATTTCAGACTGGGGAGAGCTGGTGAGTACCCTGGAGGGGGCGACCCCCAGGATGAGTGGGGTGAGGGGCACCCTCCACTCCCGCCCTAACGCAGCCCCCTCGCCCTTCTGCAGCCTAATGGCACCCGAGTGCCCATGGAAGTGGTTCTGCTGAAAAAGGTGAGCTCGGGCTTCTCCGGCGTCATTAGACTCCTGGACTGGTTCGAGAGGCCCGACAGTTTCGTCCTGATCCTGGAGAGGCCCGAGCCGGTGCAAGACCTCTTCGACTTTATCACGGAAAGGGGGGCCCTGCAGGAGGAGCTGGCCCGCAGCTTCTTCTGGCAGGTGCTGGAGGCCGTGCGGCACTGCCACAACTGCGGGGTGCTTCACCGCGACATCAAGGACGAGAACATCCTTATCGACCTCAATCGCGGCGAGCTCAAGCTCATCGACTTCGGGTCGGGGGCGCTGCTCAAGGACACCGTCTACACGGACTTCGATGGTGAGCCAGGCCTGGGGGCGGAGCTGCCCGGGAGGGAACTGCCCAGGTGACTCGGCCTGGCCTGGAGGCCTGGGTAGGCTTTCCTCTCCGGCCCTTTGTAAAGGTCATCGGGCCGTCTGGCTCGATGCTAGCAGGGGTGGGGCGAAGGAGAGCTTCCCAGCGTAGGAAAGCCGGGGATTTCAAGCCAGCTGAACCTGTAATGTTTCTGGCATGATTTTATTTTTTAAGTGGAATTCTGTGGGTTCCAAGCTTTCCCGATGAATAAGAGGTTGCGGGCAACCGGCCGTAGCCCAGATTTCTGAAGTCTGACCCAGTTTCCCCGCCAGTAAAAGGATGGGAGGGGGGAAGGGGGAGGAGAGAGCGGGAGAGATGAAAATTGACGCCGGGTTTGTCATTTTTGTTTTGTTTTGTTTTATAAGGGAGTTAGTTTTCGGTAAGGTAGGTTTTAGAGCTGCAGGTTGTTTTTCTCCCCTTTGATTTAGGGACGAATAAGGAATAGAAACAGTAGTTTCGCTAAATAATTCATTGTTGTTGTTGGGTTTTTTTTTTTTTTTTGGTGTTGTGGGGTGAGGGAGTCGGGAATGAATGTTGTGAAATAAGATCTCTTGCTGGTTTGAAAATTAGTTGGGTGTCTCCGCAGAGAGGATGAAAACCTATCCTAGGGAGGGGCTTGGAGAGGGTTCTTTGAGAAAAGAAGGAATGGAGAGCTTGAGATCAAAGCACGAGAGGGTGGGTCATCATCTGAGCGGCTTAACCTAACAAACGACAGCCTTTCAAAACTTGTGACTGGGGCTTGTGGTTTGTGTTTATTTGCCCTTGGAGGACGCTGGGTTGGGCTGCATTTTTTTGTATTTAACAGTTAATGGCTGGCCGGGTCCTCCCATGTTTTTTCCTTCCAGTCTTTGCTGCCCCCTGGTGAGCACCAGCGGGATGGCCCCACTTTTTTTTTTTTTTTTTTTACAACTCAAAGTTTGTAAACAGGAATCACGTGGTCTGAAGCCAGCCCTGCCTCTCCACCTTTCCAGTGTGGGGAGGAAGGGGTGTGGGTGTCTACCCATACATCCAGAGGGTGGGGAGGAAGGCCTTTCAAAGGGCACCCTGACTTAGGATACTGTACAAGTGTCCTTGCCTGGATCATATCTGAGATGAGACTCACCCGGCTCCTGGGCAAGGACATTTAATGCAGTTTAAGGATAGTCTGTGAGATACCTCCCTTGAGTTTGCAGATGTTCATCCCCTCCTCCCATTGAGGGTGGTCCTACCACATACAGGCCTCAGGCTTTGGGTCTGTGGCCAGCCCTGTTTGTTTCTTGGAGCTGTTTATGGTCTGAGCTGGTAGAGAAGTGGGTAATGCTTTGGGTTGGAGAGCTGCCATAAGCTTCTCATCCACTCCTTTTAGCCCCGGGAGGGGAAGTAGGGTGGTGCTTTTTTTTTTTTTTTTAAGAGTTACTCAGCATACCTCTCAGTTGCTTTGTGTTTTATTTTTGCTAAAAGTATGTTTTCCTTCCTATTCCCCCGGCTTGCAGGGACCCGAGTGTATAGTCCTCCAGAGTGGATCCGCTACCATCGCTACCATGGCAGGTCGGCAGCCGTCTGGTCTCTGGGGATCCTGCTGTACGATATGGTCTGTGGAGATATTCCCTTTGAGCACGATGAGGAGATCATCAGGGGCCAAGTTTTCTTCAGGCAGAGGGTCTCTTCAGGTAACTTCAAGTACCAAAGGATCCCGATCCCGCAACTCCTGGCTGTTTTGCCAGGAAGTGAAAAATTGAGGGCTCTTTGAGCCTTCTCCCTTAAGGCAGGCTCTCTTAAATACTGTGGTTCCAGTGACCTCATCGTGGGTGGTGTTCATATTTGTAAGTCGGTAGGTGAATTGAATCATCTCATCGTGCTTAGTGATGTCTCATCAAAATCTCTTGTCATCATCTTTCCTATTTCTGTTGAGTGGGCGTTGTGGGAAAGGCCCTAGCTATTGAAGTTTGAAAACTACAGGTTTAAGAGAGGAGCTGTTTTTTAGCTGAAAGCATACTGGAGCATCTAGGTGTCAGTTAATACCTTCTCATTGAAGAATAAGCGTTCTAGAAAGGGCAGGGTCTCTGTTGGATCCCTGACTTGTGGGCCCCTGGGAAGCTAAGTGGGAAGACCTTTGCACTGCAAAAACAAGTTGAGTCATTCATAACCTCTATCTTGCTTTCTCTAGAGTGTCAACATCTCATTAGATGGTGCTTGGCCTTGAGACCATCAGATCGGCCATCCTTCGAAGAAATCCAGAACCATCCATGGATGCAAGATGTCCTCCTGCCCCAGGAAACTGCTGAGATCCATCTCCACAGCCTGTTGCCAGGGCCCAGCAAATAGCTTCTCAGGCAGGTTCTCCCCTCTCTGTCAGATGCTCAAGGGAGGGGAAGTGTCTGTTTCCAGCTTCCCAAGTACCAGTGACACTTCTCTCCAAGCAGGACAGTGCTTGATACAGGAACAACATTTACAACTCATTCCAGACCCCAGGCCCTGGAGGCTGCCTCCCAAAGGGAGGAAGAGACTCCACTCCAGCCGTCCTAGGCCTCAACTCCTCCCATAGAAGCTCTCCTTCTCATCGGTGTCCAGCATTGCTGGACTTTGCAAAATCCCAGGGGTGGCGGGTGGGGTGGGAGTGGATCAGAATCCAGCCATGGAACTGTTCCCTTCATCAAGAGTTCTGCTGAATGCCGTGATGGGTCGGGTAGGGGGAAATCGGGTTGGGGTGGGATAGGACTAGCACCATTTTAAGTCCCTGTCACCTCTTCCGACTCTTCTGAGTGCCTTCTGTGGGGACTCCGGCTGTGCTGGGAGAAATACTTGAACTTGCCTCTTTTACCTGCTGCTTCTCCAAAAATCTGCCTGGGTTTGGTTCCCTCTCTTTCTCCCCCACCCCTTCCCCCCATCATTCATATGAAAGGTGCCATGGAAGAGGCTACAGGGCCAAATGCTGAGCCACCTGCCCTTTTTCCACCTCCTTTAGTAAAACTCCCAAGTGAACTGGTCTTCCTTTTTGGTTTTTACTTAACTGTTTCTAAGCCAAGACCTCACACACACACACACACAAAAATGCACAAACAATGCAAATCAACAGAAAAACTGTAAATGTGTGTACAGTTGGCATGGTAGTGTACAAAAGGGTTGTAGTTGATCTAATTCTTTTTTAATTTTGCCTTTAAATTATTTTACCTGTTTTTTTTTGTTTGTTTTGGGTTTTTGTTTTTTTTTCTTGGAAAGATGCGCATTCTAACCTGGAGGTCAATGTTATTTATTTATTTATTTATTTGGTTCCCTTCCTGCTCCAAGCTTCCACAGCTGCCGCCATAGTTTTCTTTTCTCCTTTCCTCCTCTGACTTGGGGACCTTTTGGGGAAGGCTGCAACGCTTGCTCTGTTTGTTCATAGGGTGACGGGACTCAGGCGGGACAGCTGCTGCAGCTCCCTGACTTCTGCGGGCCCCCTCACCTGCTTACCGAAGTGGGCTTGGGGTCCGTGGGTGATGGGGGAGGGGCATTGCTGACTTGTGTATATAGGATAGATTTATGAAAAGCAGTTCTGGATGGTGTGCCTTCCGGATCCTCTCTGGGGCTGTGTTTTGAGCAGCATGTAGCCTGCTGGTTTTATCTGAGTGAAATACTGTACAGGGGAATAAAAGAGATCTTATTTTTTTTTTTTTATACTTGGCGTTTTTTGAATAAAATACCTTTTGTCTTAATTTGTGGCTTAAGTGTTGTCCATGCAGAGGCATGCTAATGCGCGTTAATTGAACACTTGGTAAATGCCAAAACCTATCCTGGGAGGAAAAGGAATTTTCAGCCTAAATCTGGTTTACTTCAGTAGGACTTCTGGGATAGTCACCTTTCTGAAATGAATATGGCCAAAGGGTAGAGGAACCAATCTTGTGTGGACGAGATTTGGCTGGAGGGGCCCAATGCAGTCCCAACCTCTATTCCCAATGCAGATTCTATTAGAGCTGGGCTAATATGGCATATGTGGCTATTTCCCAGTGCTAGTCAGATTTCATGAAATGGCCACTGGTGACTAGTAGCTGTGGAACAATAGAGCATTTCCATCATTGCAGAAAGTTCCACTGGACAAGGCTGACCTAGAAGATACCAAAATTTTGCTAAACTACCAGTTGAGGCTTTTTTCAGTTGTCTCTCCCACTAGTAAAACATTTTGAGAACGTACCCTTAATAAGTGTTTACTGGGAAACTATATACCTGTGTAAATTTCCCTTCATCTTTAGTGTGGAGTTTAGTCGATAATAGACGTGTGGAAATGCATTCGTTGTTTTGACTGCGTAAGTTTTCCTCTCCATTGTGCTCAACAAAAAGCTTATATTGGGAGTAGGTGAAATGTTAGCCCGGCCATCTTCTTACTGCTTGTGCTGGGATAATTAGCATTTTTAGTCCGTGGTTTCTTTGCAGGGATCTGTTTAAGCCTCTTGTTCCTTTTGTGAGAGTTCAGTTTAAACTAGATGGTAGAACCCATGAATCCACTTAGTGCACGTGGCCTGACTACATCCTGAAAGAACAGTGGAGCGAGTACCACTGTCAATGTGCATGTCAAGTATTTGTAAATATTCGTTTCTTGTTTCTTTAGAAGCATCAATAGCAGCCTACAACGTTCTTCCTTCCTCATCATCTTGCTCCCTCCCCTTGGTGCATGCACACACCCTTTGGACACTGGCCCAGATGCTGTCTTGTCAGGTTGTTTGAGGGTCCAGGCCACAATACCACTCACTCATTGTCACTCCTCACTCCTTAAGCTTGGACTAGATCCCAAACCCTAGCTCGGCTCCCATGTGGCGGTAGGAGAGGAAGGAAGGATTTCTTGGTTCTAGGGGGCTGATTTTCTCAGTTCCCCTTTTCTCTATCCTCCTTGCTCTTCCCAATCTCTTGGAGGATGAGGGTTGCATGCCTCATCCTTTACAGTAAAGTTGACAGTTGGCTTAAAAGTTGATCTAAACGTATTGAAATCTATCAAAGCCCCACCCTTCTTTGCCTTGAAGTGAGTTTCTGGCAGTTTCCCCATCCTCTATTGAGACTGCTAGGGATGATAGAAGATGGTGTCTCTTTGAAGAAGAGTGCAAGATAGTAAGTGCCAAGATACTGGGTGCCAGATATTAGGGGTTGTATAGGAGGGGTGAAAGGTCACAGTCTCTTCTATTGGGCAGTTTAAAATCTAGTGTGGAAAGGGGGTCAGATAACTAACATGACTGTGTGGCCACAGGAATATAGACGGGAGCAATGGTTAAGAGCATGACTTGGGGGGCTTCCCTGGTGGCGCAGTGGTTGGGAGTCCGCCTGGCGATGTGGGGGCCGCGGGTTCGTGCCCCGGTCTGGGAAGATCCCGCATGCCGCTGTGTGGCTGGGCCCGTGGGCCGTGGCCAGAAAAAAACAAAACAAAACCCAAGAGCATGACTTGGGAATCAGCCTTGGATTTTACCACCATTACTTAACTGGATCCCTTGGGCCTTATAACACCCTCTGAGACTAATCTCTAAATAGAGATATTCCTTGAATGGATTATTAAGAAAATCTAGTTAAATAATGGGTGTACATACATGCAAACAAATATTACCTCCTGCTTAGGGATGCTTCTATATGTAGTAAAAGTACTAAGAAGTACACGGCAATAAATTCCCAGAGTCAGGATGGTGGCTGTTTCCTCTGGGGAAGAGGAAGGGCGGTTGTGATTTGGGGAGGGGTATCTGCATAGGGGCCTTCAACTGTTTGGGCAATGCTTTATTTCATAAACCAGATGGTGAGGACTAAGTAAGGTATTTGCACTATACTTTTTTTTTTTTTTTTTGGTCCATGCCTCGCTGCATGTGGGATCTTAGTTCCCCCACCAGGGATCGAACTCGTGCCCCCTGCAGTGGAAGCGTGGAGTCTTAACCACTGGACCGCCAGGGGAGTCCCTGCATTATACTTTATAGCTTTTGGTTTGTCTTAAATATTTCATGATGAAATTTTAAAAGTAATGAACAAATGTGTGCTTATCACAAAGGAGGCAGCAGATGGAGTTATTACTGCCCTTGGCTGAGGTGATCTGGGAAGGCTTCAAAGAGGAGGCAGCATTTCAACTGGACTTTGAAGGGTGAACCTCAGTTTGTTCACCTGTAAAAAGTGAGGCACAGAACATACAGGTAAAGCAAATAAATCCAGAGGGGCTAATGTTTTTCCCCCCATTAGACCAGGGAGGGACAAGCCACAACCTGCTGACCGAGTCTGGCACACTACCTGGTTTTGCACGGCCTGTAAGCTAAGACTTGTTTTAACATTTTAAATGGTTGAAAACAGACTGAGTGAGGAATAATATTTCATAAGACGTAAAGATTATGTGAAATTTAATTGTCAGCATTAAGAAATAAAGCTCATCCATTTACGGATTGTTTATGACTGCTTTCATACTGCAATGGCAGAGTTGAGTAGTTGTGACAAAGACCTTATGGCCAAAAATATTTACTATCTGGCCCTTTACAGAAAAAAGTTTGCAAATTCCTGCACTAGACCATGGTCTCATTGATTCATCTGCATCTTTCATAACACTTGGCGATAATAGCTAACACTTATTCAGTACCTACCATGTGCCCAGCACTGTTTTGCATGCTTTGCATGTCTTAGTCTTACAACAACTCTCCATGAGGGAGATATTATTATTTATCCCCATTTTGCAGGTGGGGAAAACTGAGGTGCAGAGCAGTAAGTACTATGTCAAAAGTCACGTACCTAAGAAGTGGCCAGGTTAGAATTTGGACCCAGGTGGTCCATGCTCACTACCACTCTGCTATACTGCTACTTAATAAATGTTTGTGTGGATTAGTCATCTCAAGTTTCCTTCAGGGCCCAGAATCTGGGTGGACGTCAAGGCAGTTCTTCCCCAGACTCCAGAGTGTCAGGTAAGCAGTTCTGTTCCATGGAAATATTCATTACTGGCTCTTGTGAGCTACCCTTCACTTGGGCCTGGGTAGGGAGGAAGAGTTGGAGGCGGTAAAGGGAGGAGAGAGGGGATGGGGCGGGGTGGTTAGGGGGTGGGGCCAGGCACATATTTCTTGTAAATGTTACTCAGCTCCCTCAACTGCTCTGCTGGTTCTTGGAAACCCTTACCACAAAGGACCCATCGAGAACAGTGTTAAAGCAGATATGGCCTCATCCCCAGTTCATTTCCTGCCCAGCCTTGCACTAGTAACTCCGATTGCCAAGAGCAAGGTTGCAGTGACCCCTCAGCATCGCTGTGGGAGGAAGTGCAAAAATAAGCAGAACTAGGGTCAAGCTGAGAGGACAGTCTTTATTTTTATTTACTGTAAAAAGACATCCAATGTACAGAACTGGGTTAATCATAATCCTTGGTTCATGATATATTCTCATCCTTGGTTCAAGCCTGGCCTGCAGTTATATTATACTGGGTGGTGAATCCCATTCAAGAAGCAGACATCAGCAATAACATCCATCTACCTATATGATCCTTTCTTAGTCCATTCCTTGCCTCTCCCAGACATAACCTGCTGTCTGAATGTTGTGTTTAGCATTCTTTTACATTTCTTAAAAAAAGTTTTTATTTCATAGCCATGTGTTCCTAAATTATGCAGTGTTTAGTTTCCATTGTTCTTGAACTTTATAAAAAGATTATCAGGCAGGTATGTAGTGATCTGCAACTTGCTCTTTTTACTCAACATTATGTTATAAAGATTCATGCATGTTTTAGCACGTGTTTCATTTTTACTCTAGAATATTCCATCGTACGGACAGGCATTTGGGTTGTGGTCGTTGGAGGCCAGTCTTTAGGGCCCCCCCTGGGTAAGTTACTTAGGAGGTCAGCACATACCAGCACAGCCAGGTATAGCCCTTGCCCCATACCCCAGGGTAAGAGCCAGGGACTGTGGAGCCATTCCAGATTTATCCACGGAGCATCTACGGTGCACTGGGCACCATGCTGTAAACCCTGAGAACTCCTTTTTCATGCGTGAGTGGGTAGAATCAGGCTTTTCTCAGGGTTTAACGTGATGCCAGCAAATAGACAAATGTCACAGCAAAGCAAAGATCCGACGTTGCGTGGGGTCCAGTGAGATCTATGGATCTGGCAGTTACTGTTGTGACTGTTGTGAAAGGTGTAGGGATGATGATATGGTGAGGTGTGTGTATGTGTGCAAATATGTGTATCTTTGGTGTGTGTGATGAAGCATGGTGGTGTATACGTATTTGCGTGTGTGTGTGTTCACGTGAATGTAGAGTACAGCGCGTGCAGGTGTGGGTGTTGTATATGTGTAAGTATGTGTTGTGCCTCGGTACATACACACTCATTCTTTATTTTAATTAAAAAAATTTTTTTATTTTCTTATTTTTTTATTTTTGGCTGTGCTGGGTCTTCCCTGCTGCACGCGGGCTTTCTCTAGTTACAGCGAGTGGGGCCTACTCTTCATTGCGGTGCATGGGCTTCTCACTGCAGTGTCTTCTCTTGTTGCGGAGCACAGGCTCTAGGCACGCAGGCTTCAGTAGATGCGGCACGTGGGCTTCAGTAGTTGTGGCTCCCGGGCTCTAGAGCGCAGGCTCAGTAGTTGTGGCGCATGGGCTTAGTTGCTCCATGGCATGTAGGATCTTCCCGGACCAGGGCTCGAACCCGTATCCCCTGCATTGGCAGGCAGATTCTTATCGACTGCACCACGAGGGAAGTCCCCACACTCATTCTTGGAGGTACTACCTGCTTCCCCACCTGGACTAAAGAGTCACATTTCTTCACCCCATGGCCTGCTGCCTCTTTCCCTACCTTTGCCCTGGTTCTCTCCTCTGCTCCACTCCCTCTCTCACCTCTCTTTACCTCTTACCTTCTTCTCGATCTTCAGCTCAGATCCCACCTCCCAGAACCACCCACCCAATTCTCTTTCTTCCTCTTCCCAGCTCCTCCTCCAGATGGCCAATCAGCGCAGGCTCAGTAGTTGTGGCGCATGGGCTTAGTTGCTCCATGGCATGTAGGATCTTCCCGGACCAGGGCTCGAACCCGTATCCCCTGCATTGGCAGGCAGATTCTTATCGACTGCACCACGAGGGAAGTCCCCACACTCATTCTTGGAGGTACTACCTGCTTCCCCACCTGGACTAAAGAGTCACATTTCTTCACCCCATGGCCTGCTGCCTCTTTCCCTACCTTTGCCCTGGTTCTCTCCTCTGCTCCACTCCCTCTCTCACCTCTCTTTACCTCTTACCTTCTTCTCGATCTTCAGCTCAGATCCCACCTCCCAGAACCACCCACCCAATTCTCTTTCTTCCTCTTCCCAGCTCCTCCTCCAGATGGCCAATCCCAATATACCTTTGAGATCTCATCCTTATTTAACCTTGCCATCTTCATAAAACTGTTGGCCGCCCGCCTGGTTTCATAACTCCTGGTTTGCCTTCGACTCCTCTGTCGATTAGGCCCATTTCCTCTCCCTTTCCTTGCCCTTTAAACTTGGGTGTTCTTTCCCTTCCTCACCCCCAAGCCCTCTGTGTTGGCCAGGATCCTGGCAGGAAACAGATGGCACACTCAGATTGGGTAATGCAGGGAAGAGTGTAAAAAAGAACGATTTACAAAGGTGTGGGGCAGGTGCTGGGAAACCATGTGGGGCAGTGCTGTACCCTGGGGCTAGCACAGTGGGAGCACTCCCTCGCTCAGGCCTGAGGGCTGGAGGAGGAGCCTGCCTGATGTCAGCTGTAACCTTCATTCGGGAGAAGCTGTCACCCTGTGCTAACCCTGCGTGGAGGGAGTGAGAAAGAAATACCCGTGCTTCTCTCTTCCCATCCTCTGATCTCCTACCAGGGCCTCCCATGGACTGAACTCAGCTGAAAGTCAGAAGGCAGGGAGTCTGGTGTGAGGCAGTCCACATAGGTCAGCCTTTCCAGGCACAGAGCAAGCTGGAGAAGGGTGGGGAACAGCTCTGGAGGCCAAGGGAAGACGCCCAGCATGGTCGCCGCTGTAATGTGCTTCCTCCCCTGGCTTCACGGACCATCTTCTTCATGGTGATTGCCACAACTCCTGCATAGACCTCTCTCCTGAGTTCAGGCCTGGGGATCAATAGCCTCCTAGATACCACTGCCCAGGGGCTCCCAGGAACCCAGGAACTGCATATCACTTGAGTGCCTGCAGGAAAATGATCGAGACCTTCCCAACCCCTGAATTCCACCCTGCCACTGCTCACCTCTCAGCTCCGCTCGTGAAGTTCCTTAGAGACACAGATGCCCACACATTTTCTAAGTGAAAAGAATTTTTTTGCTTATAAAAATGGTACAAGCTTTTTAGTAAAAATAATGGTATGAAGTGAATTAAAGTTATATGATGTAATTCTACCACTCCAGAGAGAAATACTTTTAGCACATCCATATTTATATTTAAATATGTATATATTTATATGTACACACATATTAGCTATATATAATTTTATAGAACAGAGCTCATATTTTTGGTAACCTGTTTTTCCCCCACTTAACAATGTACTATTGAAATGCTTCCATTTCAAGAACTATGGACAAACATAATCATTTTGATACGGCTACAGTATGGGTGTACATTATTAATTTTGGTACTTTGTAATTTTCTGACATTATATATGAAATATTCTGTTACCTGATACGGCTTTGGGCAAAGATGAATTGTTGCCTATGTCAACATCTATTATTCTTTTCTTTCCTTGGTCATAGAACCTCTGATTTTTTAGCTAGTCATATGGCCTTTCTTAAGAATAAAGACTAACTCCCTCAGATTCCCTTGCAGCTAGCTGTGGACACATGACAAAGCTCTGCCCAGTGAAAAGGAAGCAAAAGTGTTTTAGGAGCAGATTCCAAGGAAATTCCTTAAGAGACATCTGGTATGTACCCTTCCCCTTTGGATGGAAGGAGGAGCTATTATGGGAAGAGGGTCATGTGGTTGCGGGGAGGGGATACATGCAGAGTAAGCAAAAGTAAAAAGCTCCCTCAGGCCACTCCATTAATCCAAGCCCTCATCACTATCATTTTATTTTATGGCAAGCTTTTACTATTTCACCAGAAAAATATTTTCCCCTTAAGTGAGTGATTTTTTTTAAATGTATGGTGTCTTTAAGTATATTTCATTGTATCTTGGAGACCAGTGTCTGCCCTCTCACGCCCCTGATGACACATCTCTCCAATTTTATAATACAAGGAAGTCAGTTAAAAAGTGAAATTTGATATCAAGCCAAGTCTCATTTACTTATACCGATTCATGGGGGAAATTATACGGTAATATGAATAATCTAAAATAAAAGATAAAATGTATATTTGGCCCTGGAATGTGTGCCTTAATCTAACACATTTTCATTGATGGGGAGAGGAAGGGAATGAACATTCTTTTTAAAACCAACTTTATGGAGGGATCATTTACATATACTAACTCGCACCTATTTTAAGTGCACTGTTTCATGTGTTTTGACAAACGTACACGCCCATATAAACACTACCACAATCAAGATAGAATATTTCCACCCCCGCAAAAGTTCCCTTGGCCTTTTCCCTTGATTACTCAACCCACCCCCACCAGCCCCAGGCAACCACTGATCTAGTTTCTGTCACTATAGATTAGTTTTGCCTGTTCTAGAATTTCATTTAAATGGTGTCATGCAGCATGCCATTTTTGAGAATGACCATTTATTGGATGCCTAGCATGTGACAGACACTTTACAAGTGTATAATCGTTTCCCTTTTAGAGATAAGAAAACCAAGACTTAGAAGTTAAATAATTTACCAAGGTCACATGGCTAGTATAGTCAGATGCTCAAGTCCCTTATAGAAAACGTAACCTACATGTATCCTCCCATATACTTTAAATCATCTCTAGATTACTTTTAACACTTAATATGATGCAAATGCTATGTAAATAATTGTAAATACAATGTAAATGCTATATAAATAGTTACCAGTGCAGCAAATTCAAGTTTTGCTTTTTGGAACTTTGTGGAATTTATTTTCTTCCCGAATATTTTCGATCTTCATTTGGTTGACTCCTCGGATGCGAAACCCATGGATAGGGAGGGCTGACTGTAAATGGCAGAGTAGAATCCTAAGTTTATCTGACTCCAAGTTTATGGTCCCACCTTATACACCACACTGCTGCTGCCCTTGGTTTTACAGAGACCCTAAAAGATGAATATATTAGGGGCAGATGTAAGGTCAAAGTTTACAATCTTCTGAAAGGGTGAGAGTAAGGCACACAGAACAACTGGAGAACAGACAAGAAGATACATAATAAAATGTCAAAATATACTGTGGTTACACAATAAAATACACATCAAAAATATGTTGTCGGGCTTCCCTGGTGGCACAGTGGTTGAGAGTCCGCCTGCCGATGCAGGGGACACGGGTTCGTGCCCCGGTCCGGGAAGATCCCACATGCCGCAGCGCGGCTAGGCCCGTGAGCCATGGCCGCTGAGCCTGCGCGTCCAGAGCCTGTGCTCCGCAACGGGAGAGGCCACAACAGGGAGAGGCCCACGTACTGCAAAAAAAAAAAAAAAAAAAAAAAAAAAAAAAAAGTTGTCTACATTGTACAGATACAAATAGCCACATAAGGCCTAAGAAGAGAATGTTGGCTGAAGATGTCATGGCAGGTTCTTAGTGGGGCAAGATTATCTGCCACCCTAGGCATATACTTCAGACAAAATCATGGAGCTGAGCCAGGAGAATCTGACTCAGCAGGGCCAGATCTCAGGTCTTCTTCCTTCCTGTCTGGTCAAATCCATGTTGGAATCTGAAGTTTAGGAAATTATAATTTAATAAGACAAACACAGAGTCCCCAAATCCCAGAACAGTAGCGTTAGAAGGGCAGCTGGGATGCTTCAACGAGTTTAAGGACAAGTCAAAAGAAGAACAACAATTCTCCAGCTTCTATAGGGTCATGTTTCAAAAGTTTGTTTATCGCTTGTTTGAAATTCAACACATCTTTTCAGAGAAACCACATTACAAATGGAGGTTGGTCTCTCAGATCTGCCCTCAAATGCTGAGTTAACACATGAGGTGGCTGAAATACTATACAACCACTATGAAAACAATACTGTGGCAATCCTAGAACTCAGACAAAGCAGTGGATTGTGGACTCACAGACAGCTTGACCTGTTGTCCAGACCTCCCTCCTACCCAGTACAGCGATCAGGTCCACCATACCCCTGTCTGTAGGCATTCATTCTACCTTAGCTGAGTCCATCCTCCTTGCAAGAGAGAAAATTCTTCCTTGTTTCAAGCTGAAGTTTGTCTTATGCTACCTTCCCTTCCTTGGTCCTAGTTCCACTCTCTAACTCTACATGAAACTGATCACTTTCCCATTTAACAAGTCTTCAAAGGGTTTATGGGTATTCATTTTACTATTTTTTTTTCAAACTTTCTTTCGGTTTGAAGTCTGTCTTAATAAGAAGTCGCAGGAAATTTTTGAAAAAATAAATTCAAGTGTTTGTCACCTCAGTAAATATTTTCTCTCTCAAATTGGCAAGGACTGAATATAGTAATCAAGAAAGATTACTGGCCTACTTGAAAAAAAAATGTGACTACAAAATACCCAGCTAATCAGACATCTGTCAGGGGTAAGAAAATGACAGAAGAGCCAGCCAACTTGAGCACTTGGATGACTGGCAGAAGCCTAAAACAAAAACCTTTATTCTAGGATGTTGTCAGGAATATTTAAGATTATGTCAAAGAAAGTATAGGGTGGCGGGACTTGCCTGGTGGCGCAGTGGTTAAGAATCCGCCTGCCAATGCAGGGAACATGGGTTCGATCCCTGGTCTGGGAAGATCCCACATGCCGCGGAGCAACTAAGCCCATGTGCCACAACTACTGAGCCTGCACTCTAGAGCCCGCGAGCCACAATACTGAGCCCATGTGCCACAACTACTGAAGCCCGCGTGCCTAGAGCCCGTGCTCCGCAGCAAGAGAAGCCACGACAATGAGAAGACCGCGCACCGCAATGAAGAGTAGCCCCACTCGCCGCAACTAGAGAAAGCCCGCGCGCAGCAACGACAACCCAACACAGCCAAAAAATAATTAATTAATTGATTTTAAAAAAAGAGTATAGGATGGGCCAGGTACATAGAAGGTGCTACTAAATACTGTCAGTTTTTGTCATTCACAGTAGCTGTGTTATATAAAGTTGCTGCAAACACTGAATTAGTGAATAGTGAATCACTACTCTTAGGGGAAATACAGGGTTAGGTTCCTGTGAGCCTTTGGGCACAAACATTTCAGGTGTGCTTCATGTTATTTAATATATATTATTGATCCATTCACATTAAACTCATGGCCAACAGTCCTATAATTCATGCCTGAGGGAAGCTTATCTAGCACATGGGGGCAGTTTTAAACAGCAGAGTCACCAACAATAAGCACAAAAATGCCAAAAGCATGGCACTAAATTTACCACAAAAGGACACTTGTTTACAGTATGATAGCTGAAACAAGAAGGCAGCATCACCTTACCCCACCTTAGCTGGCAGTGTTGGGCAAGTCATGCATGGTGGGTGACAAATTTTTTGACAATTTGCATACATCTAAAATTACCATGAAAGCGCTGTGAATATTGATTTGGGGATCACAAATAAGTTTTAGCGAGAAGGCAAATTGACAAATACAGAATCCACGAATAGTCAAGATTAATTTTATCATGATAGGGATGGTTGAAGTCCTTGGTTATTAAGGAGTTTTTGTTTTTATTTGTTTATTTATTTATTTTTGCATTTAACTTTTCTTTCATATACTTTATTTCTTTGGAGAATCATGAGGTCAGCAAGGTAGATGGTCTTATCCTCATTTTATAGATGTTGAGTGGCAGAGACAAGATGAGAACTAAGTCTTTAACCTTCTGTCTGCCCACTCCAAGCGGGTTTTAGTTTCAGTTACCACAAAATGTAATTATTCAAGCCTACTCAACTGCCACTTAGTTTTGACATCTTCAAATTTCTAGTCATCTAGATACTCAGTTAAGGAAGTCTTTTTCAAAAAAATTAATTAATTAATTTTATTTATTTATTTTTGGCTGCATTGGATCTTCGTTGCTGTGTGTGGGCTTTTCTCTAGTTGCAGTGAGTGAGGGCTACTCTTTGTTGCGGTGCACAGTCTTCTCATTGCAGTGGCTTCTCTTGTTGCAGAGCACGGGCTCTAGGCACGTGGGCTTCAGTAGTTGTGGCTCAGGGGCTCAGTGGTTGTGACTCGCGGGCTCTAAAGCACAGGCTCAGTAGTTGTGGCACATGCGCTTAGTTGCTCCACGGCATGTGGGATCTTCCCAGACCAGGGATCGAACCCGTGTCCCCTACATTGGCAGGAGGATACTTAACTACTGCGCCACCAGGGAAGCCCTAAAGAAGTCTTTTTTTTATGCAATGAGTTATTTATATCAGTATGGAGTCATGGTTATTTATTTTATTTTATTGGTTAGAAAATCCAAAACTATGGTTACTTATTGTCTTGCTCAAACTGTTCCAGCTTTGGCCATTGGGAGCGCTTTCAGGTTGGTTCCTGTGTCCTTTTGAAGGGCTCCCATCCTTCTCTGAGCGCACTCCTACTTCCTGTCACAACAAGATGCCCTATAGGCTCGTCTCGCGTTTTGCCTCTCTAGCCCAGGATCAACCACTTCTCTAAGGAACCTTGGTTCCTTTTATGGAAGAATGGTATTTAAAAACCAAATCTGGGTTCTAGATGTGCTCAGTTGCTCCTGGGGAATCATTGCTTCTACGCCATCTCAGGGCCCAGAGTTAGGAAATGTATGTACAGATACTGAGCCGTGCCTAAATGCAGATCTATTTAGGTATCTATTTACGATACCAGTTAAGGAACTTTTTATGAAGGTCCTTCCTATGTCCTTGCAACTTAGTATGAACTAGGTTTACAATAAATATTTGCTGAATTGAATCGAATTAATTAGAAATCTAGGGGAACAATATGACGCAGAACAGCGTTTGAGGATTGAAAGAGAGAGCAAGATAAATCTTTGTCACCTGGTGACACAGAAAGGGCCCAGTCCTGAATCAGAGGTCAGGGGTCAAGGACCAGCTCTTGCTACTTGGGACCCTGAGTCAGTTACCTAACCTGTATGGACCTCAGTTTCCCATCCATAAGAAAAAGGACTAACTGGCCTAAGTGATCCTTAAGATTCCTTTCAGCTTAGGAACACAAATCTGATCAAATTGCTCACTTGCTTCAAACATATTTTAAGGGCAGGCAGTTTCTCTATTTTTTTAAACCACAATCCTTATATAATTTATATATGGCCTGATGTGTGTGTGTGTGTGTGTGTGTGTATGTGTGTAAACACATATCCATATATGAACACACATGTACATACACACATACATCTGTGTATTAGGGATTGGTTTGAGATACTGTAACAGAAATGTAAGTGTCCCTGAACTAAGATAGAAATTATCTTTTACATAACTTGACTTCTCTTTTATAGTCTGCTTTTCAAGGCTTTAACACTCAAACCACAGCTTTCAGCTCTGGGCCCAAAGTGACTGTTCTAGTTCCTACCATCAAGTCTGTATCCCAGCCAGTGGAAAAGGGAAAGACACAAAGGACTGCATACCACTCCTTCAGGAGCAGGACCCAGAAGTGGCACACACCATGGCTACTCACACTGCACTGGCCAGAACTTAGGCACGTGGCCACATCTGATGGCAAAAGAGGCTGGACAATGTAGACTCCTCCTGGGTGGCCATGTGCCAACACTTGGGGATCTGAATATTAAAATGAAGAAGAGGAGCATGGATTGATGGAAAACTTGTAGTATCTGCCATAATATATAAAACTCAAACACCATTTTCACAAAATGGTGCTTACTTTTTTTTTTTGGCCCTGCTGCGCGGCTTGCAAGATCTTAGTTCCCTGACCAGGGATTGAACCAGGGCCCTTGGCAGTGAGAGCGTGGAGACATAACCACTGGATCGCCAGGAAATTCCTGGTACTTGCTCTTATTTTTTTTTTTTTTTTTTTTTTTGCGGCACGCGGGCCCCTCACTGTTGTGGCCTCTCCCGTTGCGGAGCACAGGCTCCGGATGCGCAGGCTCAGCGGCCATGGCTCACGGGCCCAGCCGCTCCGTGGCATGTGGGATCCTCCTGGACCGGGGCACAAACCCGTGTCCCCTGCATCGGCAGGCGGACTCTTAACCACTGCGCCACCAGGGAAGCCCCAAGTCCTTTTTTTTTTTGGCAGCACTGCGAGTCATGCTGGATCTTAGTTCCCTGACCAGGGATCGAACCCGTGCCCCCTGAAGTGGAAGCACAGCAGCGTCTTAACCACTGGACCACCAGGGAAGTCCCAAGAAGTCTTTTCTTATCCATTAGTCACCTGCAGAGTTGATCCACCCCTCCGTGATATCTCTGAACTCCTTATTATCCCATATTGTAATTAATGTTCTTTTTTTGGGAGGGGATTTTATTATGATATTAGGAAAATTACACTTTAAAAAGGGACATAGATATTCGCTTATAAGAAGTTAATTGTGGACTTCTAGTTTTCTCACCCTGCCCGTGGAAAGCCACATTGGTGTGGGATTTCAGCTATGCTAATGGACAGCTGCATTACTTATCTGCACTAGGACTCGTAGGAGGAGGTAGGAGTAACTAGCTCTAATAGCTTTCTTTTTCTTTTTTTTTTTTGATTGAAATATAGTTGACATACAATATTATGATAGTTTCAGGTGTACTACATAATGATTTGACATTTGCATACATTATGAAATGATCACCACAATTAGTCTAGTTACCATCTGCCCCCAAAGTTATTACAATATTATTGACCACATTCCCTATGTTGTATATTATATCCCCATGACTTAGTAATTATATAACTGGAGATTTATACCTCTTAATCTCCACCTATTTCACCCACACCTCTACCTCTCTCCTTTCTGACAACCACCCATTTGTTCTCTGCATCTAAGGGTTTGTTTTGTTTTTTAGAATCCACATATAAGTGAGATCAAGTATCAGTAGTGTTTGTTTTACTCTGACTTATTTCACTTAGTATAATACCGTCTAGATTCATCCATGTTGTTGCAAATGACAATAATTCTCTTTTTATAGCTAAGTAATATTCCATTTGGTGTATATATATATATATATATATATATATATTACACCCTACTCACATGACTGACCTTCCTACATACTTGCCCCTACCCCAGCTAGTGATTGTTCTAACCTTTAGATCAGAACATCTCCACCATGATAGCTTGTCAAAGGGGCGGTGAGGGGCGTGCTCCTCTGCGAGTTTCCCTGGTAACTGATGAGCCAACATGACGTCAATTTCCCCTACACCTGGTAACCTCCCCCTCTCCAGGGGAGCAGACTGCTGCCATGTCCTGCCCGCCCCCCACCCCCACCCCGCCGTCTGCTGCACATGGTGGGGAGTTGCTCCAGGACCTTGCTTCAGATGTGTAAGCTCCCCCATCCACTAAACCAGCGGTCCCCAACCTTTTTGGCACCAGGGACTGGTTTCGTGGAAGACAATTTTTCCACGTTCTGGGTGGGTGGAGGATGGTTCAGGCGGTAATGCCAATCATGGGGAGCGATGGGGAGCCGCAGATGAAGCTGCGCTCCCTCGCCTGACGCTCACCTCCTGCTGTGCAGCCCGTTTCCTAACAGGCCGCAGACCGGTACTGGTCCTCAGCCCAGGGGCTAGGGACCCCTGCATTAAACCATTGATGGCTCTGTCGCTGACTCTGGGCTCTTTCTTCAGTCTTGAATCTGGGCAAGTACAGGCTTTGCGGATCTGTGGGGTGCAGCCCAGCAATTGGTGGAGCAGCCAGGAGACCAGGGAAACTCCTGTGAGCACCGAGATGTCCGGAGATAAGGATGGGGAATGGAAATTTGCGGGGACCGTCCACTAACATGTGGGGCTGAAAGTTGCAGGAGTGATCCCCAAAGTTGCGGGGGAACTTCTGGGGTGGCTGTCCTTGATGAATGGGGGCCCCCAAGAGAGCACAAAGAACTCATAGACACCCCTAAGGCTGTTGTGGAGATATTGGCTGCCATTACAGTGGGAAAAAAAAAGTTAGACAATAAGGCAGTGGCCACAGCTGTGGGCTGGCTGTTGCTTTTTATGTTAAGAAAGGCCACAGGTGCTGAGCTAACAGCTGAGGCGAAGGTTGACTTGAGTGCTGATTCATGTTCCTCTGAAAGTGAGGCATGTGAATGTGAGTGAATTATTGTCTATTACTGTTATTTGTTTAAACTGAATCGGCTATTTAGAAACTGAAAAAAAAAAAAAATCCCTGAAAATGGCCAAAATGGGACTCTTTTGCTGTTCTAAAACTGGTTTTTGCATATGCCTTAGAGAAAGTTAGCTTTCTAGAAGGAATGGATATTTCTCTTCCTGTGCCTTTGAGATGTAAATGACCTACCTGGGCTCTCAGGAACTTTAGTCTAATCATATGTGATCTCTAAGAGTGAAGAGGAAAAAAAAAAGCCTTTTAAAACTCTAGCAGGAAAACAGATCTCTGGGTCATTTCAAATAGGATAAAATATTGGAACGTTAATTGCTGTCGGGTCTTTGCCTTCTTACAAGAGGAAAACTAAAGCATAAGTTTTCCAGTCAGGAAATGCTGGTATGACAGAGTTCACAATTACTTGCTTCTTGGTTTTTGCTAGAGATTAAGGTTTTTAAAGGTTAAGATTATAATCAGTCATAATTCTAGTTATTGTAACCAAGTTTTTTCATTGATTACATAGTAATCAGTTGTTGAACTGTGCCTTTTTAAGTCTTTTGTCATTTATAGACAGTTATTGTACTCCAATGCTATTGCAAAGTGCTTCATCTTTTTTTAATTTAATTGTTTTTCATTGACGTATAGTTGATTTACAATGTTGTGTTAATTTCTACTGTTCAGCACAGTGATTCAGTTATACATATATATACCTTTCTTTTTTGGCCGCGCTGCAGCATGTGGGATCTTAGCTCCCCAGCCAGGGATTGAACCTGTGCCCTCTGCAGTGGAAACGCGGAGTCTTAACCACTGGACCGCCAGGGAAGTCCCTACATTCTTTTTTTTTAATATTCTTTTCCATTATGGTTTATCATAGGATATTGAATATAGTTCTCTGCGCTGTACAGTAGAACCTTGTTGTTTATGCATTCTATATATAAAAGCTTATATCTGCTAACCCCAACCTCCCACTCCATCCCTCCCCCAACCTCCTCTCCCTTGGCAACCACCAGTCTGTTCTCTATGTCCCTGATTCTGTTTCTGTTTTGTAGATAGGTTCATTTGTGTCATATTTTAGATTCCATGTCTAAGTGATATCATATGGTATTTGTCTTTCTCTTTCTGACTTACTTCACTTAATATGATAATCTCTAGTTGCATCCATGTTGCTGTGGATGGCATTATTTTGTTCTTTTTTATGGCTGAGTAGTATTCCATTGTGTATATGTACCACATCTTCTTTATCCGTTCATCTGTCAATGGACATTTGGTTGTTTCCATGTTTTGGCTATTGTGGATAGTGTTGCTATGAACATAGGGGTGCGTGTATCTTTTTGGATTAGAGTTTTGTCTGGCTATATGCACAGGAATGGGATTGCCTGAATCGTATGGTAACTATGTTTTTAGTTTTCTGAGGAACCTCCATACTGTTTTCCATAGTGGCTGTATCAATTTACGTTCCCACCAACAGTATAGGAGGATTCCCTTTTCTCCACATCCTCTCCAGCATTTGTTATTTGTAGTGTTTTTAATGATGGCCATTCTGACGGGTGTGAGTTGGTGCCTCATTGTAGTTTTCATTTGAAAAGTGCTTCATCTTTAAGAAGATTCGTAGGAAAGACCTTTTGACCAGTACAGGTCTCTGATAAATTTTAGATCATTTGGCTGAACTGGGTAAGAAACTAAAGAATCCTAATGGAAGACTGATGGTTTCATAAAAAGTTAACAAAAGGATTGGTTACTGAGTGAATTGGTGAATATGGTTATAATTTTTATGGTTTTTGTCTGAAATATTACTGGTTTTGATCTGTGTTTTCCAGATATAGGGAAGCCTTTTCCTCAAGTTAGTTATGACTTACAGCAATTTGGTAAACCACACCTGTGGGTAGAATTGAGATATTTTTGTTTTCTCTCTGCTCTGCCTGGTCTCCCCAGAAACTGGAGACTCTTGGGTTCTGAGCAGCCTTATTAGGTGAATGGGAAAGACTCTTCTGGCAGGTGCAGGAATCTTGATATTTTGAGGACCTCTAGAAGAGAGAAATCCACTGAGGCAGGGCCTTACGGCAGGCTTTTGGCCTGCTCTGATCATTATTATTCCTTTCTGTCCACTAACTTTGTGTTTTGTTTGCTCCTCTTTTTCTAGTTCCTTTAGGTGTGAAGTTAGATTTCTTTGTTTGTTTGTTTTGAGATTTTTCTTGTTTCCTGAGGTGGACTTGTATCACTATAAACTTCCTTCTTAGAAATGCTTTTGCTGCATCCCATAGATTTTGGATCATTGTGTTTCCATTTTCATTTGTCTCTAGGTATTTTTCGATGTCCTCTTTGATATCTTCAGTCACCCATTGGTTGTTTATTAGCATATTGTTAGCCTCCACGTTTGTGTTTTTCACAATTCTTTTCTTGTAGTTGATTTCTAGTCTCATACCTCTGTGGTCGGAAAAGATGCTTGATATGAGTTCAGTCTTTATACATTTATTGAGACTTGTTTCGTGGCCCAGTATGTGTTTTATCCTGGAGAATGTTCCATGTGCACTGGAAAAGAATGTGTATTCTGCTGCTTTTGGATGGAATGTTCCCTCTCTCTCTCTCTCTCTCTCTCTCTCTCTCTCTCTATATATATATATATATATATATATATATATATATATAAAGTCCATCTAATCTAATGTGTCAGTTAAGGCCTGTGTTTCCTTATTGATTTTTTGTATAGATGATATATCTATTGATGTAAGTGGGGTGCTAAAGTCCCCTACAATTATTGTGTTACTGTCAATTACTCACTTTTATTTATTTATTTATTTTTAGGGGCATTGGGTCTTCATTGCTGTGTGCGGTCTTTCTCTAGTTGCAGCAAGGGTGGGGGCTACTCTTCGTTGCAGTGTGCAGTCTTCTCACTGCAGTGGCTTCCCTTGTTGCGGAGCTCTAGGTGCACAGGCTTCAGTAGTTGTGGCACGCAGGCTCAGTAGTTGTGGCTCACGGGCTCTAGAGCACAGGCTTAGTAGTTGTGGCGCACAGGCTTAGTTGCTCCGCAGCATGTGGGATCTTCCTGGACCAGGGCTTGAACCCGTGTCCCCTGCATTGGCAGGCGGATTCTTAACCACTGCACCTCCAAGGAATCCCTCTCCCTTTATTTTTGTTAATATTTGCTTTATGTATTTAGGGGCTCCTATGTTGGGTTCATGTATATTTATAATTGTTATATCTTCTTGTTGGATTGATCTCTTTATCATTATGTAATGTCTTTCTCTGTCTCTTGCTACAGTCTTTGTTCTAAAGTCTATTTTGTCTGATATAAGTATTGCTACTGCAGCTTTCTCTTCATTTCCGTTTTCAAGGAATACCTTTTTTCATACTCTCACTTTTAGTCTTTGTGTGTCATTAGATCTGAAGTGAGTCTCTTGTAGGCAGCATATATATATATATGGGTCTTTTTCTTTTAATCCATTCAGCCACTCTGTGTCTTTTTTTTTTTTTTGCGGTACGTGGGCCTCTCACTGTTGTGGCCTCTCCCGTTGTGGAGCACAGGCTCCGGACGCGCAGCCTCAGCGGCCATGGCTCACGAGCCTAGCCGCTCCGCGGCATGTGGGATCTTCCCGGACTGGGGCACGAACCCATGTCCCCTGCATCGGCAGGAGGACCCTCAACCACTGCGCCACCAGGGAAGCCCACTCTGTGTCTTTTGATTGGAGCATTTAGTCCATTTACCTTTAAAGTAATTATTGATAGATATGTACTTATGGTCGTTTTATGTTTTCTGGTTGTTTTTGTAACTCTTTTTGGTTCCTTTCTTCTTCTTTTGCTCTCTTCCGTTGTGATTTAATGACTATCTTTAGTGTTACTTTTGGTTCCCTTTCTGTTTTTTTGTGTGTGTATCTATTTTGGTTTGTGGTTACCAAGAGGTTTGTATACAACAACATATATATATGATTATTTAAAGTTGATGATCTCTTAGGTTCAAATGCATTCTAACAATGCTGCATTTTTACTCCTCCTTACTCACTTTAAAATTATTTTCACCTCATATTTTACATCATTTTGTTTTGCGTGTCCCTTAACTACTTATTGTGAATAAAGATGATTTGACTACTTTTGTCATTTAACCTTTCTACTATCTTCATCAGTGGTTGATCTACTACCTTTATGTTTGCCTTTACCAATGAAACTTTTCCTATTGTAATTTTCATATTTCTTATTGTGGTCTTGTCTTTTCTGCTTAGAGAAGTCCCTTTAACATTTTTTTATAAAGTTGTTTTAGTGGTGCTGAACCCTTTTAGCTTTTAGCTTGTCTGTAAAACTTTATCTGTCCTTCAAATCCAAATGATCGCCTTGCCAGGTAAAGTATTCTTGTTGTAGGTTTTTTCCTCTCATCACTTTGAATATATTGTGCCTCTCCTTTCTGGCCTGCAAAATTTCTTCTGAAAAGCCAGCTGATAGTCTTATGGGAGTTCCATTGTATGTAACTAACTGTTTTTTCTTGCTGCTTTTAAGATTCTCTCTTATCTTTAATTTTTGTCATTTTAATTACAACATGTTTTGGCATGGACCTCTTTGGGTTCATCTTGCTTAGGACTCTCTATGTTTCCTAGACCTGGATGCCTGTTTCTTTCCCCAGGTTAGGACAGTTTTTAGCTATTATCTCTTCAAATAAGTTTTGAGCCCATTTCTCTCTCTCTTCTCCTTCTGGGATCCCTATAATTCATATGTTAGTATGCTTGGTGTTGTCTCAGAAGTCTCTTAAGCTATCTTTATTTTTTAAATTCTTTTTTTCTGTTCAGCTTGGGTGATTTCCACTTCTCTGACTTCCAGTTTGCTGACCCATTCCTCTGTATCATCTAAGCTACTGTTGATTCCTTCCAGTGTTTTTTTTTTAAATTTCACTCATTGTATTCTTCAGCTCTCTTTGGTTCTTCTTTATATTTCTAACTCTTTGTTAAAATTTTCACTGTGTTCATCCATTCTTCTCCTGAGTTCACTCTGCATCTTTATGATCATTACTTTGAACCCTTGATCATGTAGATTGCTTATCTCTACTTTGTTTAGTTCTTTTTCTGAGGTTTGTGTCTTGTTTAAACATATTCCTCTGTCTCCTCATTTTGCCTAATTCTCTGTATTTATTTATTTATTTTTCTTTCTTTTTAAAAAAAAATCTGTGTTTATTTCTGTGTGTTAGGTCAGTTACATTTCCTAATCTTGAAGAAGTTGCCTTATGTTAGAGATGTCCTATGGGCTCCAGCAGCACACTCCCCTCTGGTCACCAAAGCTGTATGCTCTGGGGGTGCCCCTTATGTGGGTTGCCTGGGTCCTTCTGTTGTGGTGGGGCTGTGCACTGTGGGCATGCTGGTAGGTGGGGCTGGCCCCTGGCCTTGTTGGCTGCCAGGCCCTGCCTCATGCTGTGACTGCTGGCCTCCTGGTTGAGGGGGGTGGGTCCCAGGGCAGCTGGCTGCATGGCCTGGTGGGGGGTCTCAGGGCTGGTGCTTCCCTGCCCCCATCCCCAGTGCTAATAGACTAGAGAGAGGACTCCAAGATGGTGCTTGCCAAGCACCAGTGTCCTTATGGTAGAACAATCTCCCTAAAATGTCTTCCGCCAGTGTCTATGTGCCCAGGGGGAGTCCCAGTTGCCTCCTGCCTCTCTGAGAGGCTCTCAAGGTCAGCAGGTGGGTCTGACCCAAGCTCCTTTCATATTACTGCCTGTGCACTGGAACTCAGAGTGTGTGAGATTTCGCATGTGCCCTTGAAGAGCACAGTCTCTGGAGAATTCCCTGGTGGTCCAGTGGTTGGGACTCCGTGCATCCACTGGTGGGGGCGAGGGTTCAATCCCTGGTCAGGGAACTAAGATCCCATAAGCTGTGTGGCCAATAAAAAATAAAATTATTAAAAAAAAAAAAAGATCAGTCTCTGTTTCCTACATCCCTCCAGCTCTCCTGAAAGTAAGCCCTGCTAACCTTTAAAATCAGATGTTCTGGAGGCTCATCTTCCAGTGCAGGAACCCCACTTGAACCCTTCGCTCCTTGGGGAGAACCACTGCTGTCGTGACTGTCCTCCCGTTTGTGGGTCACCTACCCATGGTGTGGGTCTTGGCTATACAGTATCTCTGCCTCTTCTACCCATTTCATGGTGGTTTCTTCTTTATATCTTTAGTTGTAGAAGATCTTTTCTGTTAGTCTTCAGGTTATTGTCATAGATAATTGCTCTGTAAATAGCTGTAATTTTGATGTGCCTGTGGGAGGAGGTGAGCTCAGTGTCTTCTATTGTGCCATCTTGGCTAGGTCTCTCACAATTAATGTTCTCAGCTGTCAGCTTCTCCTCCTACCTTGTGAGCCCCTCAAGGGCAGGAAAGCAGGTCTCATTCATCTTTATACCACCAGCACCTTTCTCAAGATCCAGCACAAAGTCCAGGTCCAATGCACGTTTGCTGAATTGACCAAAAAATGGGAGATTTCTTTCGGTGGTGGAGGGGGAAGGCTGCTCTGATTCCCTTAGGCTGAATTAGTTCTACCTCTGCTTTGCTCCCGTAATGCTTTCCTTGAGCCTCACACAGTGGTTATGATTAACTGCGGGCATCTGGAGCCAGGCTGCCTGGTTAAAGTCCCAGCAGTGCCACTTTATGTGTGACTCTGGAAAAATAACATAACCTTCCTGGGCCTCAGTTTTCTCATCTGTAAAATGGGGAAAACAATACAATTTACTTCATAGCATTGTTGTGAGAATTAAATGAGTTCATTCATTTGAATCAGTACCTGGTAAACACTCTATCAGCATAAGTTATTATGGTCTGTCTATCTGTTTATCTCTACTAGATTGTCAGCACCTGAAGAGAAGCTTTACATCTCCCTTGGTGCTTTTTGTACAAGACTTGCTCAAAGTAGCACTCCATAAATATGCTGACTTTAATTGGCAAGTCACCTGGATATCCATACCAGTATCATTTCCATATCTGGCTAGCCTAGTAATAAAGGGCAGGTCAGTGAACATCTAACCAAGTGTAACTTACTCAGGGAGACATAGCCAAAGGAAACCAAGCCTGACACATCTATTCAAATTCTTTGAGCAATTCATCAAGCATGGCAGACAAAAGGAAACTTGTGGACTTGTTTATTAAGATTGTCAACAATTGTTTGACCAAGTTTGAGCTACCCTGAGTGAGGAAAAAATGTTTTGTTTTGAATATGAAGTTGGCTCTGCCCTGGAAAACAGCAAGTAGGGTTAGATGGGTACTTCTCTGTTTAAATGTGGTGTATCCCAAAGTGGAGAGCTGGGTTTCCCAAACCCCCATATAACTCAGCACCCCTTATAGCTGCAGGAAACCAGAGACCTTTCCAGGTATTTGAGGCAAAAAGGGATTGAATAAGGAATTGGTTCCTTCTAAATCTTTGGAAGAATACAAGAGGCTTTGTGCTAGGCCTCTGTGATGACTCCTGGAATAACACTGCTGAACCTGCCTGCCAGGAGAGCTGCTGCCACCACTCCCCTCGGGAAGGTGGGAATCAGGAGGCCGCCTTTGGACTGTTGATTTCCAGAAAACACCACCACAATAGCAACCCAGGGATCAGGAGGCTACAGGTGCCCACAAGCTAGTGACCGATCACTGGAACATTGCTGCAGAGAAAAAGGTTGACTCTACGACCTTGTTTGTCAGAAGCAGGAAGATGGCCTCTGCCTCACTTCTACCTTCTCAAGTTCACAATCCATGTCCAGCCTGTAGGACCACAGCTGCAAGGGAGGCTGGAGCATTTGGTTTTAGCTTTCCCTTCTGAGACTAAGGAAGGTACTCTAGAGGGATTGAGAGGGATGCTGGACCAGTTGATCAATATATCCCCCATGCCCTCATTCACTGTGCTCCAGTCACTGGCTTTCTGGCTGTTGTCAGCACACACGAAACTTTTCCCCCATGCTTGGATCTTTGCATTTGCTGTTCCCTCTGCTTGGAATGCCCTTCCCACAGATCTTCCGAGTCCTGTTAAACATCACTTCCCCAGAGTCATTCCTCATTCAAAGACCTCCTAGATGGCCCTACCTCCCCAGACAGACATTCCTCATACAAAGACCTCTTAGATGCCCCTCTCCACTGGCTTGGGCCTGTTTCTAAAACAGTCAATTGCAAGAGGATGGAATTACTAGGCTAAGTCTCACTATCTGGGATAAAACTCTATTATATCACCTTGCTTTATTTTATTCCTAGTACCTATTACTAACTGAAATTATTATATATACTTATCTGTTCACTTGTTTATTACTTGTCTTCCCTCCTTAGAATGCAAGTTTCATGAGAGTAGGAACTTTATTTTCTTCATCCCTGTGGCCAACATCTAACATACCTGATATATAGCATGCACTCAATAAACATTTGTTGAACAAACCACTGAAAAATAGAGAGAACATAGCACTTTGGGCTGAACCTCTGTTACCTGATTTATCATATAATATTGTAATTATTCCCTCACAGGCACTCTTCTTGGTTCAGAGCCAAGACTGCATCTTGTTTTTTTATTTTTGCTTCACTTCTTAGCATAATGCCCAGCAAATAGTTGACAAACCTTGCATTTTGATGAATGGATAAATGAGAAAGAAGGCATGAATGCACATGTTAAGGAAGCAAGGGTGTGTTTCAGGATGTCAGAAAGTGGGGAAGGAGGGTGGCTAGTGCAGAAAAGTGATTAAAGGCTAAATAAAATCATCTCAATCAGGCCAGAAAATGCAAGAGATCCTCAGATCAGAGTGAGAAGCAGATGGGGTCAGGTTGAGTTCAAGGTAGCCAACAGGAAGCTCAGCCTGGGCAGAGGAAGATGCCAGGAGCTGAGAATCCTTGAAAAGAAGCTGCCAAGTGTCTACTAGCAGACTTGATAGGATCTCTCGTTTCTTGGACACTTTTTTTTTTTCTTGGACACTTTTTACAACTACTTTTTCCCAATTCCTTTGAATGGGATCCTTTTGTCCCCCTAAAACTCTGAGAAGCAAGATGGCTCTAGGTTCCATTCTCCACATCATTCATAAAATACACCTTGTCAGTGTTGTGCTATGGGGCAAGAGAAAAACCAAACAAACCCTTTTAAAAAAGATGCATTCTGGGAGTTTCCTGGCGGTCCAGTGGTTAAGACTCGGCACTTTCATTGCCGGGGCCCAGGTTCAATCCCTGGTCAGGGAACTAAGATCCCGCAAGCTGTGTGGTGCGGCCAAAAAAAAAAAAAAAAAAAGAAAAGTCCATTCCAGTGTTGCCCCTCATTGGGTAGATTTCTGAAGGGAAAAGGTAGCCTTCGTAAGAGGCAAAAGAAAATTTTAGAAAAATATAAAGCCCTAAAAAGTTTTTGATCCTTTTATATCTTTAATATGTAAGTTATTTCTGGCAATCACCAAATAATTGTTTAACTCAGCCTTTTACATATACACAAACGTGCAAACACATGACATACACAAATACATACAAACGTTCACAAACACAGATACACAGACACACAGAATCACATGCACGAACACACAAACCTAAAGCAAAGCCCTTGTTTATGAAACAAAATTAATACAGTCAAAAGATATTTGTAAGACCTGTTTCTCAGGGAAGAAAATCATAATTTATTGCATTTTTAAAAAAAATTAAGCATTGGGGCTTCCCTGGTGGCGCAGTGGTTGAGAGTCCGCCTGCCGATGCAGGGGACACGGGTTCATGCCCCGGTCCAGGAAGATCCCACATGCCGCGGAGCGGCTGGGCCCATGAGCCATGGCCGCTGAGCCTGCGTGTCTGGAGCCTGTGCTCCGCAACGGGAGAGGCCACAACAGTGAGAGGCCTGCGTACTGCAAAAAACAAAAACAAAAACAAAAACAAAAAACAAAAAAAATTAAGCATTGAAAATGGTAAAAATCTATTTTACTAACAACTGGTGAGGGGGCAAGGGAAAAGGAAGGGAGCTTAGGAGGGTTTCACCAGGCAGCTCGCCCTGTGAAAGGCTGTCTTGAAAAGTCAGGAGCTCAGGCTTCATCACCACAGCAGCCTCACCTAGGGGCTGGCTCTCAGGGGCCCTCATTAACCACTTGCTGGGTGGGCAATTTGATTGGAAAAAGAAAAGTATAGCATCAGTCTGTGCGTAGAGACTGATGATAGTCAGAAGAAACCGAAGACAGGAAAAATGAGGGCTTCAAAGGCTGAGAATAGTAGCAGTCGACGTGGGGACTTCCCGGGGAAAGAACGCAGGGGGAATGGAGACCCAAGGCCAGGAGGAAAAAAGAAGTAAGACCTACAGAAGTGTTTACACACCTTGAAACCAGTGGGGAGACGTCAACATGGAACGAAGTCTGTCCTTCGTGGGACATTGGACTTATAGGTGATAGCAGTGAGGTGGGAAAGATGCTCAGAAATATTCAGGGATTATATGTTTAAGAGCAAGCGCCTTCCGGGAGCAGCCAGCAGAGGCCGTGGGAAAAGGGGAGACGCTCTTTTCTCTGGGGAAGTTCGAGCCTGCTTGCTTCCTCTTGACACCACTGTTCCCCTGTGCAGAGCCCCTTCCTTCACCCTGAGGTGGAAATGATGAATACGAGTGCACAGCTCTACTGTCCCAGGGATATCTGCACCTTCTCAGGCTCCCACCTTTCCATTTCCTCCCCTCCCTTCTCAGGGCTAAATCAAACTTTCTTCTAGGACTCAGCTTAAAGGTCTCCTCCTCCAGGAAGACTTCCCTGACTCTCCAACCTCCTTCCTTCTGTGGCCCCCGGTGCTTCCCTCAATACCTATCATACTGGGTCCAAATGGTCCTGAATGACCCCCACCCCTCACTAGGTTGGGAGCCCCTTGAAATGTGGGCTGTCTTACTTTTCAGGGTATCCCCCCGTTCCTAGCTCAGGGCCTGCTATGCAGTAGATACTCAGCAAACCTAGTGAAGAAACGGAGGATGGAAGGCCAGAGATCTTCACAGGGGTAGGTGACAGCTCTCAGAGTATTGCCCTTCCCAGGGACTCCTGCATTGTTTGAAAGGCTTGTTTTAGGCTTGATAAGGTGGCGCTGGGAGATGAGGTGGTGTTTCTAGTGTCAGCAGCTGGTGCAGGGAAAAGGATTAGGGAAGGAGGAAAGGGACAAGGAAGCTGATATTCTTGTATCCTTTGTGGGTATTTTCCCACATGTAACTATCTACAGTCTTCACTAGAGTCTCCAGGAGTGAGTGAGAGAAAAAAAGGAGTAGGAAGAGGAGGCCAAAAGAGCAGTAGTAATTTGCCCATCACCAGCCCAGCTACTGTAAGCATCACTTCGAAAACAAGGAACAACAGGCCATTCTATTCTGCTGAGGGTGCAGGCCCGTTCATTCCACAAATATTTATCGAGCACCTGTTATGTGTTGGGTGTTGTTCTCGGTGCTGGGAAAATAGCAATGAAGATAATATGGTGCTTATATTTTGGGGGGAGATAACTGTATGTAGTAAGTCAGGTGATAATATGTGTTATGGAAAAAGTAAAGCAGGGTAAATGGGTTATAGAGGGGTGGGGGGAGGAGCTGCTTCACATAGGTTGGTCGGGAAGAGTTCTGTGATGGCTTTTGAGCAGACCCCTGAAAGAAACGAGAGGACGGGACTTCCCTGGTGGTCCAGTGGGTAAGACTCCATGCTCCCAATGCAGAGGGCCCGGGTTCGATCCCTGGTTGGGGAACTAGATCCCGCATGCATGCTACCACTAAGAAGTCCACATGATGCAACAAAGATCCCAAGTGCCGTAACTAAGACCTGGCACAGCCAAAATAAATAAATACAATAAATAAATAAATAAATAAATATTTAAAAAAAAAGAAATGAGACGAAGCCAGTGGACCCCTGGAGTAAGAACATCCCAGGCTGAAGAGACAGGTGCAAAGGCCCTGAGGCTGGAGTGTGCTGGGTGTGTAAGAGGAACTGCAAGGCAGCCAGGGCAGCTGGAGCAGAGGGAGGAAGGAAGAATGGTTAGGAAGGAGATTGGAGGGATGACAGGGAACTGGATCACTTAGCACCCAACATTCTATGATGAGGACTCGGGATTTTTCCTCTGAGTGTAAGTGGGGAGCCCTGGCAGGATGTGAATAGCAGAGTAGAGGGAGGAACATGATCTGACTTAGGTTTCAACAGGATCCCTCTAGCTGCTGGGTGGAGAACTGACTGCAGAGGGCGCAAGGGTGGTGTCAGGGAGACCAGTTAGGATGCTGCTACTGCAACAGCTGGGGCAAAAGACAGTGACAGCCACAGGGCCAGGGCAGTGGTAGGGGAGGGGATGAGAAGTTGTGGGATCTAAATGCACATTGAAGGTGGGGCTGATAGGGTTTCCTGAGGAGTTGGGTAAAGGCTGCGAGAGAGAGAGAACCCAAGGATGATTCCTGGGTCCTTGACCTGAGCAACTGGAAGGGTGGAGGAGGGAAAGACTGGGCGTTAGGGCAGCTTTATGGGAGAAAACCACCACACGTATGGATCGCAGCACGTTCTGAGATAGCTACTGGGCACATGTATCACTTATCAATTGCTTTGTAACAAATTACCCCCAAACATAGCAGCTTAAGAGAACACACATCTATGTCACAGTTTCTGTGGGTCAGAAACCCCGGCGCAGCTGGCACAGGTCCTCTGACTCGGGGGCTCCCACCTGCAGTGGAGGTGTACAGCTGGGGCTGTGGCCCCTCTCAAGACTCGACTTGGGGAGGATCTGCTTCCAAACTCACTTAGGAGGCTGTTGGTAGGACTTAGGTCCTTGGGGGCTGTTGGTTAGCAACGCCCTTCCTGACCATGCCAGCCTCTCCATCGAGATGCTCCCAGTGTGGCAGCTGGCCTCCCGTGGAGAGAGCAAGCAACCCTGAGGTCATCGTGGTTTTGTAACCTAATCTTAGAGATGACATCCTATCACTTCTGCTGTGTTTTATTTATTAGAAGAGGGTTGCTAGCCCAGCCTGCACTCAAGGGGAGGTGATAAGTGTGAATATCAATTGGCAGGGACCTTTGGGAACCATGTAGAGGCACCTGCCACAGCAAGGAGGCAATTGGACCAACAAGTACAGATTTCAGGGAGAGGTCCAGACAGGAGCTGTCCATATGGGGGTTACCCATGACGGGCCTGAGCCAGGAGAGCTGGGAGTGACCCAGACAGAGAAGAGAAGGGGACCAAGGACTGAGCCTGGGAGCTCGTCAGTGTTTGGAGGTCAGGGAGATGCAGAGGGACCAGCAAAGGAGATGGAGGAGGGCCAGTGATGTGGGTGGTGAATGGAGAGTGGTGGCCCTGGTGTCCCATAGGCCAAAAGAGAAACCTGTTTGCAGGACAGGGAGGGATCAGCTGGTCAAAAGCCATGGAGAGGTCTGGCAAGGGAAGGCTGAGCTCAGGATTGGGCAGTGTGGAGATCAGCTTAACAAGAGCTGTCTCAGTGGAGTGGAAGGAGTTCCAGAGAGAATGGGAGGCTGGGAAGTGGAGGTGAACACAGCACTTTCCAAGGACTCTTGGTGTCGAGGCGCGCACAGCCTTGTATCTGAGGGCAGCAGGTAACTCTTAGCTGAGCTGATTCTTGGAACTCTGTTTCTCTCTCCACCCCTTCTACACACACACACACACACACACACACACACACACACACACACACACACACACACACACACACACACACGACCTTCCCACTGCTACCCCAGCTGGGACAGGGGATTAGAACCCTGAAGTTGGCCTGTTTTGTTTTTTGTTTCTGGTACCAAGTTACACATTATGAGACTAGGGTGGAGACACATGCTATTAATCCTCAGTCATCAGCTGGAGGTTCCCTAAATCCCCAAATCAGCCACCCCTAGAGGATCTGGTTTAGAAGGCAAACAGCACTAAGCAAAAGCTTATTGCTGACTGCCATCTGGTGGTCATTTTGGGACCTGGCCTGGATCTAAATCTGTCCCTTACAGGGTGGTGGGAAGAATTGAGGGAATTGTTAGAATACTACCTGACACAAATTGTGTTCAGTAAAACTGGGCTGCTGTCATTGTGCTCATGGTTTGGAGGAGCATGGTCAAAACAGTGTCCCTGACTTCACTCCCAACATTTTTTGAAGGAAAAGGAATTATTCTAAAAGGAGGTCCCTCTTCTTATCTTGGTAAAAGTAAGAGTGCTTCAGGGAACCAAGTTGGACAGTCATATAAGAAGTTAGATGATCTAGGGACTTCCCTGGTGGTGCAGTGGTTAAGAATCCACCTGCCAACGCAGGGGACATGGGTTCGAGCCCTGGTCCGGGAAGATCCCACATGCCGCGGAGCAACTAAGCCCGTGCACCACAACTACTGAGCCTGTGCTCTAGGGCCCACAAGCCACAACTACTGAGCCTGAGTGCCACAACTACTGAAGCCCGCATGCCTAGAGCCCCTGCTCTGCAGCAAGAGAAGCCACCGCAATGAGAAGCCCGTGCACTGCAACGAGGAGTAGCCCCGCTCACTACAACTAGAGAAAGCCTGCGCTCAGCAATGAAGAACCAGCAGAGCCAAAAATAAATAAATTAAAAAAAAAAAAGAAGTTAGATGATCTAGATCCAAATATTGATTTTGATACTGTGGGACCTTGATCATATCACTTAAGTGGCCTGAGTCTCAAGTTTCATCAAACCATAAAATGGGAACATTAGAATTAAAAACTATACAAGGTGGGACTTCCCTGGTGGCTCAGTGGTTAAGAATCTGCCTGCCAATGCAGGGGTCACGGGTTTGATCACTGGTCCGGAAAGATCCCACATGCCGCAGAGCAACTAAGCCCTCATGCCAAAACTACTGAGGCTGCGTGCTGCAACTATTGAAGCCCGCGTGCCTAGAGCCCGTGCTCCACAACGAGAGAAGCCACCGCAATGAGAAGCCCACGCACTGCAACGAAGAGTAGCCCCTGCTCGCTGCAACTAGAGAAAGCCCGTGAGCAGCCAAAAGCAAAACAGAACAAACAAAACAAAACAAAAACTATACAAGGTGGTAAATGTAAAGAGCTCTTATTAAAGGTACTCTCCATTAGTTAATAGTAGTGGCATACCAGCTCTCAGCACCAGGGGTGTGTTGCTTTAAAATAGTGGTTCTCAACTGGGGTAATTTTGCCCCCCAGAGAACAACTGGCAATGCATGGTGATATTTTTGTTTGTCACAAGGCTAGGGGATGCTAAAAAAAAAAAAAAAGGCTGTGGGATGCTACTGGCATCTAGTGGGTAGAGGCCAGGGATGCTGCTAGACATCCTACAATGCACAGGACAGCCCCCTATGAGACAGAATTATCCAGTCCAAAATGTCAATAGTGCTTGAGTTGAGAAATCTTGGAACTTTTTTAAAAAAATTTTTTAAAACTATATTATTTATTTATAAATTTATTTATTTTTGGCTGCACTGGGTCTTCGTTGCTGGGCGCGAGCTTTCTCTAGTTGCGGCGAGCGGGGGCTGCTCTTCATTGTGGTGCACGGGCTTCTCATTGCAGTGGCTTCTCCTGTTGCGGAGCACTGGCTCTAGGCATGTAGGCTCAGTAGTTGTGGCGCACGGGCTTAGTTGCTCCGCGGCATGTGGGATCTTCCCAGACCAGGGCTCGAACCCGTGTCCCCTGCATTGGCAGGAGGATTCTTAACCGCTGTGCCACCAGGGAAGCCTGGAACTTTCTTAAATGGGGATTCTTCTTGCCGTGTTATGAACCAACATGAGGAACTGCTTTCTGAACATTATGAGTAAAGCAGAGTGATGCATGATGTTGGAAAGGGGGTCTACAGTTATATGCAGGAGGAAAATGAGGCTCCAGATTACTGTGCTCTGTGACATGGTAGCCACAAGCCAGCCGCATGTGGCTATTGAAACTGAAAGTAATTAAAACCAAATAAAATTTTAAATTTGATTCCTAGATTGTAATAACCATGTCCCAAGTGCTCAGTAGCCACATGTGGCTAGTAGACAGCACAGATGTAGAACTGTTCCATCAGCACAGAGATTTCTATCAGATAGCACTGCTCATAAAGGATTCAGCAGAACCAGGCATCAGTGGGGCAATCCACAGAAACTAAGGATGTGCAGAGAGGAGGGTACAATGAGAGACAACAGGATACACCAATGAGATGGTTAAATAAGCACAAAGACGGTCTATAATTAAATGCCAAAACAAGTCACAAATACACATGTATAATAACTGATCCACGCAACCCTCCCTCCCCCAAGGGTCATTCTTAAGTGCATAGAACTCGAGAACCTGGAAAAGGCAAGGAGAATCAGCAGAAAGCAGGCAGGGAAGGGGGAGCCTCCGCTGGGGAGCTCTGTCTCTCTCTCTCCCTTCTTCCTGGCACAGTTTAGTTTAACTTGCGGCACAAGGTTCCCAGCCCAACAGGCGGCCACGAGTCAAATGTACTGACAGAGGAGCGTTTGCAGCGGCCTGTCTTGCTTAAAGTCTTGAGGTTCTTGTAAAGGGAGTACGCATACTTGGTGATGAAGGGCAGACAGAAAAAGTGCAGGATCATTCGGGAGACCTGGAAAATCAAGTGCAAGTACCTCAGCTGCTTGAACTGCTCTTTGATGGTCCCGTTGGTGAGCAGGACCACGGAGAAGCTGAGGAGCTCATAGGTGATGATCCACATGGTGTAGCACAGCAGCCCCACGTAGTTGCTGATGTGGATGCAATAGAGGAAGAAGGAGCTGACCATGAGGGTGATGGTGGATAGGCAGATGTTGATGTGCTTCTTGTAGGTCGTGACCCAAGAGACTAGCTCAGACTTTGTCTCCTTGTAGATGCTGAAGTTGTCCTCGTAGCCGATGTATGCAACCTCGTTCACTTCAAAGATGAGGAACTGGATGGTGTTGAGGATACAGAAGATGCCCGTCATGAAGGAGAACTTCTTGTCATTCATTTTATACTTGTTTTACCGAGTATCGGCTGCAGAAAAAAAAAAAAAATTGTGGAGATACCTGACAAGAGGGCAGTGCTAGCCCAGGACAAATCCTCAAGCCACTAGATGTAAATGGAAGCGCTAAGAGTAATAAGGGTATATAGACAGACAATGGGCTGGAAGTCAAGGGACACGGGCTCTGACCCTGCTCTGGCCTCACTAGCTACAGGTGAGCACATCACTGGGAAGTGAGGGCATCACTGGCCTGGAATAATCTTCAGGTAGCTCTGCTCTTCCAGCAGCAGCCATGCTTTAAGGTGGCACAAAGGGTACTCCTGTTGGTGTCAGGCTTGTGGGAATTAGGAAGTTCCTGTATCTGGAATAATGGTAGAGTCAGTTCTGGACTCCTCTCTGGGATATTCATTTCTCCGAAGAAACACATTTTCTCAGAAAACTAGCATGGCTCCTCAAGGGCCTAGAATCATCTCCGACCTTCCCCTCAGCCCCCTTTTCTTTACTTCCAAGCCCTTAAAAATGTAATTTCCCTGAGTTACTCCCTGGGTCTGACCCAGAATTGTCCCAAGTCACAGGATTCAGCCAGCAGCGAATGGAATGGGGGAAGGTTTACGGATCCAAGGCTGACTATCTCGTTTGCCCAGGGTGAAGGTGCCACGACGATAAGCCAGGTTGTTCAGGCGACAATCCAGCAGGCAGACCCCCACCTGCAGCCTAGGTTAGACCTGAACTCTAGAGGCTGGCTCCAGCCAGGGTGGAGCTGCCTAGCACCCACGCAGACCTGTTGAAGATATTTATGGCGGAGGGCCCAAGGCTGTGGTAGGGCGGGCCCTGGGGCAATAGTCCCTCCCAGCTCAAATCGCCTTCTTACTGGCTCCCAGTTCGGAGAGCTCCAGAGCAAAGCTGCCTCCTCTTCATTCCCCACACTGGCCAGCTACCACTGTGAGGGCAGAGAGGGGGAACAGTCACACATGAGGGGGACGCGTGCAGGCCTCTGGCTGATGTGTTTCCAATGAGGGACAACCAGTTGGAAGCTCAGCATGGTTTCCTTCTAAGGTCACTGGACAGGGCTCCTCCTTAGTCCTGTCAGAGCACAGACAGGCTGCCATCCGCCTCCCTCCAGCCTTCTCCTCGCTCACTCTATCAATCCCACATATTCTTTTTTTTGTCAGTAGCAATTGTTTTATTGCTATGGTAAAATATACATAGCATAAATCTTACCATTTTAACCCTTTTTCAGTGTACCATTCAATGGCATTAAGTACATTCATACTGTTGTGCAAGCATCACCACCCCCTACCTCAACTTTTTCATATTCTCCAAGAAAAAACTCTGTACTCATCAGACACTAAATTCTTCCTCCCTCGTCTCCCGCCAGCCCCTGTTAATTCTACTTTCTGTCTCTATAAATCTGACTACCTCCAAGTGCCCCATATAAATTGAATCATACAGTATTTGTCTTTTTGTGTCTGGCTTACTTCACAGCATAATATTTTCTTTTCTTTTTTTAGGTTTTTAAAAAAATTTTTATCGGAGTATAGTTGACTTACAATGTTGTGTTAGTTTCTGCTGTACAGAAAAGTACATCAGTTATACATGTATCCACTCTTTTTTAGATTCTATTCCCATATAGGTCATTACAGAGTATTGAGTAGAGTTCCGTGTGCTATACAGTAGGTCCTTATTAGTTATATATTTTATGTATAGTAGCATATATATGTCAATCCCAATCTCCCAGTTTATCCTTTCCCCCACCAGCATAGTATTTTCAAGGTTTAGCCCAAATGTTTTTACACCTTATTCCCCACTAACCTCCCAACTGTGTGTGACTCCACGGTTCAGTCCTTGAAAGACAGACCTCTCACTGCACCCCAGGCCCCGAAGAGTCCCATGTGGGATGGGAGAGGCAGCGTGCTGGCTGGTGGATAGCTGCACCAATACTTCTCTGTTCACATCAACTAAACCTCGTCCCTACTCACAGAGCAGCTTCCAGAGCATTTAAGGAAAATCTTTCTTGCTCCTGTGGGGGCCATGGGTCAGAAAGGGGGTAAGCGTGTATGCAAGCAGAGCAGTTGAGAGGCTGTTGAAAGAAATGGGGTGAAGCAAGGCAACAGAGAGATGTGGGGTTGTGTGTTTGGGGCCTGGGACTATGGGAGAAGGAGTCTGGAATGAGCACCTGGGTGGAGGGTGGCCCATGCACTGAGCTGGAGAGCATGGAGGAAGGAACACACTTATTATGGGGGTGGGGAAGATGATGAGGACAGCTTGGGAAATGGTGGGTTTGAATTCCCCTGGGACATCCAAATAGACATGTCGGCCATGAAGTCATCTCCATCAACCTGGAACTCAGAGGGAATCTGAGCATTTGTTTTTGAAATATAACTTTGCTGGATATAGGATTTTTGATTAACCGTGGTTCAGGGGGAGCACTTTGAATATGCTATTATTCCAATACCCTCTGGCCTCCATTGTTTCTGCTGAGAAATCAGCTGTTAATCCTATTGGGATTCCCTTATTAAGTGACGAGTGATTCTTTTCCCATGCTGTTTTCAAGATTTCCTTCTTGACGCTGACTTGAGCATTTTTACTGTGCAATTTACTGTGCATTTTACTGTGAAATTCATTGAGTTTCCTGGATGTGTAGGTTAGTCTTTTTCAATAAACTTGGGAAGTTTTCAACCATTTTTTTCTTAAAATATTTTTTCAGTTCCTTTTTCAGTTCCTTTCCTCTCTCCTTTCCTTTCTCTCTCTCCTCTTCTTCCAATACTCCCATTATGTATATGTTGGTTGGTATGCTTAATAATGTCCCACATTTCTGTGAGGCTCTGTTTATTTTTCTTCACCTCTTTTTCTCTCTGTTCAGAAAAACAGATTGCCTAATCTCTACCACTTATCTTCACTAATTATTCCTTCTGCCACTTCAGATCTACTGTTGAGCTTCTCTAGTGAGTTTTTCATTTCAGTTATTGTACTTTTAAACTCCAGAATTTCCATTTGGTTCTTTTTTTATAACCTCTATCTCTTTATTGATGTTCTCTATTTGATGTGACATTGCCATTGTATTTTCCTTTACTTTTTAAAATCATGGTGGGACTTCCCTGGTGGCTCAGTGGTTAAGAATCTGCCTGCCAATACTGGGGACACAGGTCTGATCCCTGGTCCAGGAAGATCCCACATGCCACGGAGCAACTCAGCCTGTGCGCCGCAACTACTGAGCCTGCGCTCTAGAGGCCATAAGCCACAACTACTGAGCTCGTGTGCCACAACTACTGAAGCCCACGCACCCTAGAGCCCATGCACCACAACTACTGAGCCCACGAGCCACAACTACTGAAGCCCAAGCTCTCTAGGGCCCATGTGCCACAACTACTGAGCCCACATGCTGCAACTACTGAAGCCTGCATGCCTAGAGCCCATGCTCTGCAACAAGAGAAGCCACCACAATGAGAAGCCCATGCACCGCAATGAAGAGTAGCCCCCACTCACTGCAACTAGAGAAAGCTCACATGCAGCAATGAAGACCCAATGCAGCCAAAAATAAATAAAAAATTAATTTGTATTCTGTACCCTGGTGCCAAATAGTAATACAGAGACAGAATTTCAGACGAAGTAGAAAGAGTAGCTTTATTTCTTTGCCAGGCAAAGAGGGAACACAGTAGGCTCGGCCTCAAAAACTGTGCCCCTTCCCTGGGGAATAGGGAGAGGTCTTATAGACAGGGCTTGTGGTGGGGGTGGGGGTAGGTGATAAGGATCAAGGCGGTGACGGGCTTTCATTCTTCTGATGGGTTGATGGTGAGGTAAGTAGGAATCAGCATCATCAACCTTCAGGTTCCAACTCGTCTGGGGTCCACATGCTTGTGAGTAGCATACCATCATTAATCGTTACCTTCTCCCACCTGGAGGGAGTTTCAGTATTTGAAAAACAGCTCAAAGATGTCTTTGTGTGACCTTATCCCAAGGCTGCACTATTGTTTCTCTTGACTGTTTGTTTCTCCCTTGTCTCGCATCCCCTCCCTTCCTTAAATAACAACTGCTTGAATCTGCTCGTTGGAAGTCGGGGAAGATAATGGAGGCTGAATGAAGGTTATTTCCAGTAATCAAAGAAATGGGGGACACAGAAAGGCTTTGTGCCCAGGAGCCCCACAGGGCCCTGCTCAGTGTCACTGGCTGGATTATTTTAGTAAATTACATTCTCCCCCCGACCCCCTCACCACCCAACACCCACATGTGAAGCCTCTGATGTTGCTTCTCATAGAGGTGCAGCTTAGGATATGCCCACAGTGATTCTAGGATAACAGTGGTTTTGCCAGAACTCTTTTCCCTCTTTCTTTGACCACACCCAGCTGTTAAGGCCTACTAATTGCTGGCTGATTGCCCTATTTTCAGTAATGACATGGGGCATAAATTGCTCTATAGACCATCCAATCAAATTCAGTCTCCTTTGAAGTAATATTTCCAGAAGTCAGTGTTTGATGTTTGTTCTGACCCCAGGAGGGCTTCTTCCAATTGTTTATTTCACCACTTCTCTCCTGAAGACTAGCTAGCCTACAGTTTAGCCTGAATCTTCATGTGTGATCTACACATCTCCTCTCAACTGCCTTTTGCCACAACTGTCACTATTTAGAGCACCTTTAGGCTTGAACTTCTTGTTCTGTTGTAAAGAAAACCAGTTCCTTTGGGGGAGAGATTGCAAATATCTGTTTTATGGCTTACTTCTCCCCTACCTCAGCCAAAACCTCTGGTCCACGGCTGTGGCATTGGGGGAGGGGACAACTGTATGCTTCTGTCTTAGTGATACTCCTGCTTTAGGAGCTGAGTGCTCTGTGGAAAAGGGAAGACAGTAGTCTGAGGTCTTCCTGGCTTGCCTCTCCTGTCATTGGAACCACTACCTTACAACCTGGGGCAAGGGCAATTGGGGCCCCAGTATTCTCAGTGGTGCCACACCTAAGGTAATGCCTTCATCCCATGAGTAGGGACTAGGTATCCGAAGGGAGCCCCCACCTCTTAGCCTCAGCAACAGGTATCTGGGACACAAGGTGAGAAATGCCAATGTCTGGCTCCTCCTGGGAAGAAAACCCTGACTGGGGGATGAGGGAAAGGGAGTCCTGTGTTCTTGGCTGCACCAGTCTGGAGTAGTGTTTCTGCCTGGCTGAGCTGGAAAAGGGGCAGAAGGAAGTGGTTTTGAAACTGTCTAACTCAGATTGGGACTTGAACCCACGGTCTTTTAACTGAGATCACATCTGATCTCAAGACTTAATGAAGTTCAGGGACTTCCCTGGTGGCGCAGTGGTTAAGAAACCTCCTGCCAATGTAGGGGACATGGGTTTGAGCCCTGGTCCATGAAGATCCCACATGCCTCGGAGCAACTAAGCCCGTAAGCCACAACTACTGAGCCCATGTGCCACAACTACTGAAGCCTGTGCACCTAGAACTCCTCAACAAGAGAAGCCACTGCAGTGAGAAGCCCACCCACCGCAACAAAGAGTAGCCCCTGCTCCCTGCAACTAGACAAAGCCCGTGTGCAGCAATGAAGACCAAAAACAGCCAAAAATAAATACATAAAATAAATTTATATATTAAAAAAAAGAGTTGACAATAGTGGGCTTCCCTGGTGGCACAGTGGTTAAGAATCTGCCTGTCAGTGCAGGGGACACAGGTTTGATCCCTGGTCCAGGAAGATCCCACATGCAGTGGAGCAACTAGGCCCGTGTGCCACAACTACTGAGCCTGCGCTCTAGAGCCCGTGAGCCACAGCTACTGAAGCCCGCGTGCCTAGAGCCCGTGCTCCGCAACGAGAGAAGCCACCGCAATGAGAAGCCCACGCACCGCAACGAAGAGTAGCCCCCGCTCGCCGCAACTAGAGAAAGCCCGCATGCAGCAACGAAGACCGAACGTGGCCAAAAATAAATAAAATAAAATAAATACATTTATTAAAAAAAAAAAAGATGACAATACTACCTAAAGTGACCTACAGATTCAATGTAATCCCTATCAAAGTCCCAATAGGATTTTTTTTAAGAAATAGAAAAATCCATCCTAAAATTCATATAAGATCTCAAGGGACCCCCAATGACCAAAACAATCTCAAAAAAGATGAACAAAGTTGAGGGTCTCACACTTCCTGGTTTCAAAATGTATTACAAAGCTATATTAATCAAACAGTGTGAATGTCTGGCATAAAGGCAGACATACAGACCAATAGGATAGAATAGAGAGCCCATAAATAAACTCTTGCATATATGGTGTTGTGGACAAAATTGTGTCCCCCACCCCAAAATCGATATGTCGAAGCCTTAACCCCCAATGTGACTGTATTTGAAGAGAGGGCCTTTAGGGAGGTCATAAAACTTAAATGTAGTCATAAGGGTGGGGTTCTAACCCAGTAAGATTGGTATCCTTATAAAAAGATGAAGAGATACCAGAGAGCTCACTCTGTCTCCCAACCTGTGTACAGAAGAAAGACCATACGATGACACAGAGAGAAGGTGGATATCTTCAAGCCAGGAAGATAACTCTCACCAGAAACTGAATTTGCTGGCACCTTGATCATGTATTTCTAGCCTCTAGAACTGTGAGAAAATAAAAGTCTGTTTTTTAAGCCACCCAGTCTATGGTATTTTGTTATGGTAGCTTGAGCAGACTAATACATATGGTCAAATGATTTTCAGCAGGGTGACGAGACCATTCAATGGGGAAAAGGACAGTCCTTCCAACAAAGGATATTGGGAAAACTGGATATCCACACACAAAAGAAGGAAGTTAGACCCATACCTTACACCATATACAAAAATTAACTCAAAATGAGTCAAAGGCCTAAACCTAAGAGTTAAAACTATGAAACTAAGGGGAAAGCTTCATGACATTGGATTTGGCAATGATATCTTGAATATGACACCAAAAGCATAGGGAAAAAAAGGAAAAAAAAAGAAAAAATATATAAATTGGACCACACGAAAATGAAAAACTTCCATGCATAAAAGGACACATCAAGGGACTTCCCTGGTGGTCCAGTGGGTAAGACTGTGCTCCCAATGCAGGGGGCCTAGGTTCGATGCCTGGTCGGGGAACTAGATCTCGTATGCATGCTGCAACTAAGAGTTCGCATGCCACAACTAAGAAGCCCACATGCCGCAACTAAGAGCCCACATGCTCCAACCAAAGATCCCGCATGCTGCAATGAAGATCCAGCATCCTGCAACTAAGACCCTTTGCAGCCAAAATAGATAAATAAATAAGTTAATTAATTTTTAAAAAGACACATCAATAGAGTGGAAAGGCAACCCTTAGAACAGGAGAAATTATTTGCTAATCAAACATGTGATAAATAAGAATGTATAAAGAACTTCTATAACCCAACAACAGCAACACAAATAACCTGATTAAAAATGGGCAAAGGACTTCAGTGGACATTTCTCCAAAGAAGATATACAAGGACCAATAAACACAGGAAAAGATGCTCAACACCACTAAACATTAGGGAAATGCAAATTAAAAACAGAGTGAGATACCACCTCATACCCATTGGGATGGTTACTATCAAAAAACCAAAATAATAAGTTCTGGGGAGGATGTGGAGAAATTAGAATCTTTGTGCACTGTTGGTGGAATGTAAAATAGTACCTCTGTGGAGGAAAACAGTATGACAGTTCCTCTAAAAATTAAAAATAAATTATCATATTATCCAGCAACTCCACTTCTGAGTATATACCCACCAAAAGAATTGAAAGCAGAGATTCGAACAGATATTTGTACACCAACGTTCACAGCAGCACTAGTCACAATAGCCAAAAGTTGGAGACTACCCAAATGCCCATCAATGAATGAATGGATAAATAAAATGTGGTATATTCATATAATGGAATATTACCCAGCCTTAAAAAGGAAGAAAATTCTGACCCATGCTACAACATGGATGAAACTTGAGGACAACCATAGTCACAGCAGCATTATTCACAATACCCAAAAGGTAGAAGCAACCTAAACATCCATCAACAGATGAATGGAATATATATATTATATATATTCCAACATATATATTATGTATATATAATATACATAATATATATATTATGTATATATATAAAATGGAATACTACTCAGCTATAAAAAATAATGAAATTTTGTCATTTGCAGCAACATGGATGGAACTGGAGGGTATTATGCTTAGTGAAATCAGTCAGACAGAGAAAGACAAATACTGTACGTTTTCACTTATATATGGAATATAAAAAATAAGACAAACTAGTGAATAAAACAAAAAAATTGGCAAAAGATTTGAACAGACACCTTACCAAAAATATATAAGAATGCTAAATAAGTACATGAAAAGATGCTCAACATCATTTGTTATTAAAGAAATGAAAGTTAAAACCACAATGAGATGCCACTATATACTCTCTCTCTCTCTCTCTCTCTCTCTCTCTCTCTCTCTCTCTCTCTCTATATATATATATATATATATATATATATATGGCTAAAATGAAAAACGTATTGTCTATATGAACTACTGGCAAGGATGTGAAGGAACTGGAATTCTCATACCCTGTGAGTATAAAATGGTACATCCCCTCTGGAAAAAAGTTTGCTAGTTTCTTAAAAAGTAAAAATGGTATTTACTCAAGATAAATGAAATCATAAGTCCACACAAAGCCTTGTACACAATTGCTTATAGTGTTCTTATTCATAATTGCCCCAAACTACAAACCACTCTATGTCTTTCAGTGGGCAAATGGATAAACAATCTGTGGTACATTCATGCCATGGCATACTACTCAGCAATAAAGAATGAATTATCAATATACATAATGACATGGGTGAATCTTTAAGGTCTTAGGCTGAGCAAAAGAAGCCAGGCCAAAAAAAAAAAAAGATTATATACTGTATGATTCCATTTATGTAAAATTCTAGAAAATGCAAACTAATATATAAGGACAGCAAATCAGTGCCTTGTGATGGCGGCGGGGGGTGTGGTGCAAGAAGGGGCAGGAGACAGGGCTTAAGAGGAAACTTTTGGGGGTGATACATGTGTTCATCAATTCAATTACGGTGATGGTTTCACTGGGATATACTAGTGTCAAAACTTATCAAATTATATTCTTTAGACATGTGCTGTTTACTGTATGTCAACTATACCTCAAGAAAGCTATTAAGTAAACAAACACTTAATATAATGTCTAATGTTTGAAGTAGAGGTTTGCTCGGTTTGTCTTCCATTCTGGCTTAAACTGCTTCTGACAATTTCTGAACCTGAATTCAAAGTGAAGTTTGTTGTTATGTGATAGTGTGTAATCTTGTACTGTCTTATGTGGTTGGCTAATTGATTCATAAACATGATTTAGTTTCTCCCACTAAACTGAAAAATCCTCAAGGTCATGCCTCATATCTTATACTTTTCTGTATCCTCCTGCAGTGTCCAGCACAGTGACAGACAGAAAAGTTTAACAAATACCTTTTGATTAACCACAGTGTCTTTTGTGCTCCTTGAAAAATTTGGGGGGCGGGGAGTCAAGACAGAAAATGAAGTATGATTTTTCTCTATTTTTATTCTTTTACTTATCTGGAACATAGTATAGAGGACATAGGGAGAAAAACCATAACACAAAGCAACCTCAAGGCCCCAACACTATTCTTTGTGCTATAACACTCAGATATAAATACAGGTTTGCCTGTCGCTGGGTTATATCAGAGAGCTGTGGGTTGAAGGCTGATGAAGATATACCAAGATGAAAGGATTGCCAGACTGCAATTCAGTTTGATTTCATTCCTCACCCTCTTCGTTTTGACCAATAAGGAGGTAATGACAAGACAAGGAAAGAGGAACTCAAAGAGTGCTTGATAATAACAATGTCCTTTAACTAAACATCCTTAATGAGCAGCGTGTTCCAGTTGTGACTATAATCACTTTTCTCTCCGTAGCCCCCCAAAAGAGTGGCAGTAGAGTCTTTGCTTGCTGAAAAGTGAAAGAGATGGAAACTGAACTACCGTGAGAACCTGGGAGATCTGCCTATCACGGAAAAAAGCCAACGTCATTCACTATAGTGGCCGGTGGGTAAAGTGTATTATCTTTGATTTCCGCCGTGGGAATTCTCCAGTGCCTGTAGAAATACGTCTGTTGTAGGAAATGATATTGCCCTGGCTTTGATTTCTGTAGATCATGTAGGCATAGGTGATGACAAAGTACATCCAAAAACAGTGCACCAATATACGGGACACCAAACCAAACCAGCGCATGATTCTGACCTCTCCAATGTTAGAATCATCATTGGTAAGTGTTTGTACTACGATGTTTACAGTTTCATAGAAGAAGATCCAGATGACGTAGATCACCAGGCCCTTGTGCATATGGGCATATACTGAGTATAGGAGCAAGAAGCAGATGATGATGGTGATGAAAGATAGGAAGAAGACGATAGTCAAACTCCAGCAGATCATGAACTGTTTTATCAGGATACTTGTACTCTTGGTCTGTGGGGTAAGCTCAGTGCAATTGCTTCTCCTTAAGTACTTCTGTTCGAAGATGAGGTACAAGTCGATGGCCATGATGGTAAAGACCCCTGATAACACAGAGCCCATTTTGGCGGTCATCCCACACCAGTGCTGCTGTCTCATGCTGAGACCTCCTGTGAAGACAAATAATATGGGGGAAAATTCTGATTCCTGCCAATGTGGTAAATTACCAGGGTTTCTGCCTCCTTCCCCAAATTCACTTGGAGAAACAATAGAGAGAAATATGGAAACCAGGCAATAACAGCTTTGAGAAAGACAGAAGACTGTTTACAATTATTTGGGAGTGTGAGTGGGGAGGAGGGAGTTGCAGTCTGGGGCTTGCTGGCAGTGAGCAGATAAATTGGAGAAGTGGCTCTCAATGCCGGCTTCACATTACAGTCACTGAAAGTCAGCACCCCACACCAATGAGAACATTCTCTGGGTAGGACCCAGGTATCAGTATTTTTTAAAAACCTCCCTGTGATTTTCATATGTAGGCAGTATTGAAAAACACTGAATAGAAAAAGTTAGTTCACATATTTTTAAAATTTATTTATTTATTTTTGGCTGCAGGCTTCTCTAGTTGAGGCACGTGGGCTTAGTTGCAGTATGTGGGATCTTAGTTCCCAGACCTGGGCCCCCTGCATTGGGAGCGTGGAGTCTTAGCCACTGGACTGCCAGGGAAGTCCCAGAAAAAGTTAGTTTAAATTATGCTCTTATCTCTTCCAGCATTGCTTTGGGCAACCATTGCTGCCCCCTGATGGGGAAAATTGGCCGCATTGTCCAGACACTGAGTGCAGGTATCTCAGGAAAAAAATCAGGGTAGCGCAATAGCCCTGCTGGGGTGAGTTGATGAAAACAATTAGGCTTTGAGCAATCACTCCTCCACTACATACCCAGACTTAAGGAATACAATGAAAGGCGTACTTTAAGGGAAATTTAGAATCTTAGAATAGAATAGCCTTATCATGGAAAAAGAAAAGGCAATAATGTACTAAACATTCAACACCAAGAAGTACGGAAAAAAAAACAACCAACGGTAAGAACAAAAAAAAAGAGGGAGAAAATAAATAAAAGAACAGAAATCATTAAAAAGGAAGAAAAGATAAAGCAGAGGGACTTCTGATTGCTAAGGTTATTGGGGCCAACTTGCTGCCAAAAAAAAAAACCAACTAAAAACTGCTGTATAAAATATTCTTGAAAGCACAGAAGAGCTGACAAGATAAGAGGTAGGAGACCAAAGACTATAGGAATTCAGGAATTGGGACACGTAAGCAAACATGAAAGTCAAATTTGCTCTGAGGGTATTTGCCAATCTGGGCAAACTTGAATTTCATTATGAGAACTCTGTAGGGTAAGGAGGAATGAAATTAAAGCTCAGGGTCCACCAAGGTGGGGAATCTATTTTTTAAAAATTAATTAATTAATTTAGGCTGTGTTGTGTCTTCATTGCTGTGCGTGGGCTTTCTCTAGTTGCGGCGAGTGGGGGCCGCTCTTCATTGTGGTGCGCAGGCTTCTCATTGTGGTGGCTTCCCTTGTTGCAGAGCATGGGCTCTACAGTGCAGGCTCAGTAGTTGTGGTGCACGGGCTTAGTTGCTCTGCAGCATGTGGGATCTTCCCGGACCAGGGATCGAACCCATGTCTCCTGCATTGGCAGGCAGATTCCCAACCACTGAGCCACCAGGGAAGTCCTGGTGGGGAGTCTATTAGAAGGCCTTCCCTGTATTAATCATGGCCCCAAAGGTCTATGATTAGAGTAAAGGGGGATCAGAAGTAAGCTTGCCCCCACATCTTGTCCCAAGAGACTCCAAGGAAAGTGAACTTAGTACTACACTGAACATATGTTGGGGGGTGGGGGGAACTCTCCTTGAGACATTGTAACCATAACTAACCTTTTTATATATTTGTAGCCCAAATTACATGAAGTATTCAAAAAAATTTTAAGTCATAAATCTAGTTTAAAGTAGTCCTAAACTGAAGTGTCTCTAAGTGCCTGGCAGAAGCAAACTCAGACCCTCTCTGGAAGGATACATCTTTGTACTGGTCCTCAAAGTATCACCATCGTAATTTTTCAGGGACAATGACTAGTTCATAGTGAAAAATAACTGAACATACAAGGAACAAGGCACTGTGAGAACCAGCAGAAATAACAGAACTGCAAAAATACCACATTATTAAACAATTATGATTAGGACTTTTTTTTGAATTATTTAAAATTTTTATTTTATTTTTAATTTTGGTAAAATACACATAACATAAAACCTACCATCTTAACCATTTTAAAGTATAAATATTTTATACTTACAATAGTCATCCTAGTGGCTAACAATGAGGACAGTTAATTTATTTCGCCTAAAGCTGTACTTCTGGTCAGTAGCAAAATGAGGATTTGAATTCACACCTGCCTGGCTCTAAAACCAGTCTTAACACTCAACCCACTTGTGCCTTATCTGCCTCAGAGATTTGTGAGCTCAGAGAGCTCAGAGACTCTATTTATCCCACAGCTCCTAACAGAGGGCCTTGACTAGAAAAGAGCCTTGATTAGAGCAGACCCTTTACTAGCTTCCTTCTGCTTATTCTTTTTTTTTTTTTTAAATATTTATTTATTTATTTGGCTGCGTTTGGTCTTTGTCGTTGCATGCAGGCTTTCTCTAGTTGCGGTGAGCGGGGGCTACTCTTTGTTGTGTTGCGCAGGCTTCTCATTGTGGTGGCTTCTTGTTGCAGAGCACAGGCTCTAGGCACATGGGCTTCAGTAGCTGTGGCACACAGGCTCAATAGTTGTGGCTCGTGGGCTCTAGAGCACAGTTGTGGCACACGGGCCTAGTTGCTCCGCGGCATGTGGGATCTTCCCGGACCAGGGCTCGAACCCGTGTCCCCCGCGTTGGCAGGCGGATTCCCAACCACTGCACCACCAGGGAAGTCCCTCCTTCTGCTTATTCTTAAATGTTAGTCTTCCTCAGTGCACAAACCAAGACACTCTTCTTACTTTATACTCTCTTCCTAGGTAACGTCACTTGTTCCCATGGTTCAGTTGCCATCTACACACTGATGACTCCCAAATCCAGTCCAGTCTTCTACTTGGAGATCCAGACCTGCACACTAAACTCTTCTGCCTCCATTTGGGAACTCTCTTTGGACTGCTCAAGCTCAATATGTTCCAAACTGAGCTTATAATTTCTCCCACCCCACCCTCACCTGCTGCTATAACAGTGTTTCTTATTTCAGTAAATATCAGCATCTGCCTGCCCATTTCCCCATGTACCTGCCTTTCTCTCATCCCCTACATTCAAAAACACTATGTTCCATCTACCCTCCCTCCCACGTATCTCTCGAATCAATCATTGTTTTTCCCATCTCCACTGCCACCACCATAGTCCAATCACCACCATGTCTCCTCTGTGATTAACACTACTTATGCGGTTGTAGTCTTGATAAAATCATGCATGGTGACCCAGCCATGTTGGGAGTTTGGGAGGAAAGGCAGTGCGTATGTGTGCATGGGATAAGAAGTCCTCACTATCATGATGGGAAGTCAATAGATAATGTCTAAAAATGATTAATCAAGAAATAGCAGTATAAGTATATAATTTAGAGATAAAGAGGTACATAGGAGGGGAAATAGAAGAATTGATGTGGTTGCCTGTGGGAAGTATGACTAGGGGTGAGGGGAGTACAGAGGACTGAAGTTTTTATTATAAGCCTTTAAGTATTATTACTACACTTATATAATTTTAATAAAAATAAATTTATGAAAATATAGTTGTTCCATGAACTCCTAATAAATCCAGATCATTAAATAAATCCCACTGGCTCCCTTTTGGCTTGTGTAACTTTAATACAATATGTTCGTAGCCCCAGAAATGGTTTGCTGGCCTCGTGGAAGCAAGGTTTGCTGGATAACTCTGTTGTAGTCTGAACCAAGAGCTAAAAATGTTACCATGGGAAGTAGTTGGTGATAGTGCAAAGTCTTTTCTGTTTATTTTATTTATTTATTTATTTATTTATTTATTTATTTATGGCTGTGTTGGGTCTTTGCTGCTGTGCGTGAGCTTTCTCTAGTTGCAGCAAGAGGGGGCTACACTTTGTTGAAGTGCGCGGGCTTCTCATTGCGGTGGCTTCTCTTGTTGCGGAGCATAGGCTCTAGGCACGCGGGCTTCAGTAGTTGTGGTGCATGGGCTTAGTTGCTCTGAGGCACGTGGAATCTTCCCAGACCAGGGATTGAGTCCGTGTCCCCTGCATTGGCAGGCAGATTCTTAACCACTGCACCACCAGGGAAGTCTGTCTTTGCTGTTTATTTATGAAATTTTCTGAAAATGATACATCATTTCAACTACTAGACAACTAGAAGAGATTCTGATTCCATCTTTGAATAGTTACAACATTTTAAATGGTTTTTAAGTTAAAGATATCTCTATGTAGATTTTTAAATAAACTATACTAGAAAAATAAAAAAATTAATATAACAGAATATTGTAAAAGAAAGAGTTGATTTTTATCCTCCCACTTCACTTTAACATCATCCTTTTTGAACTCAGTAGAAGTGTGTAATGTTTATTTATTTTTTTTATTTTTTTGTGGTATGCGGGCCTCTCACTGCTGTGGCCTCTCCCGTTGCGGAGCACAGGCTCTGGACGCACAGGCTCAGCGGCCATGGCTCATGGGCCCAGCCGCTCCGCGGCATGTGGGATCTTCTTCCCGGACCAGGGCACGAACCCGTGTCCCCTGCATTGGCAGGCGGACTCTCAACCACTGCGCCACCAGGGAAGCCCTATTTTTAAATATTCTGTTTTTTGGGACTTCCCCGGTGGTCCAGTGGTTAATAATCCACCTTCCAATGCAGGGGACACGGGTTCAATCCATAGTCAGGGAAATAAGAACCCACATGCCGCGGGGCAGCTAAGCCCGAGTGCCTCAACTACTAAGCCTGCGCACCACAACTAGAGAGCCCACACGCCACAACTACTGAGCCCGCGCACTCTGGAGCCCATACGCCACGACTAGAGAAGCCTGCACGCTGCAACAAAGAAGAACCAGTGCCCCACTACGAAGACCCAGAGCAGCCAGAAAAAAAATTCTGTTTTTTAGGCCCTGAACTAAGCTTTTATCTTACTTGGTCAGGTCTCATTTGACAGTCTGCAGATCAGTCTAGTCCTTTCTGAGTGGGGCTATATTTAGGGCATCGGCATGTGTCTTTGTTTTGTTTTTTTGACCACGCTGAGTGGCTTGTAAGATCTTAGTTCCCCGCTGAAAAGGAATTGAACCCAGCCCCTCAGCAGTGAAAGCGCAGAGTCCTAACCACTGGACTGTCAGGGAATTCCCTGTTTGGATTTTTTGGAAGCTCTGCCCTACCAGGTTCAACCTCACCGGTAGGGAGGTTCAACCTTGGGGGAGCGAGTTCATTAGTCATGTTCTGAGCCATCCACGGTATCCTGAAAAGGAAAGGGAAGAAATAGATTGTAGACAATGTAAGGGAGGCATCAATATTAAGAACAGCTTCAAATCACATGAAGCTATTAGCAAACGTGGATGTGACAGAGTTAGTCCAGTTAATAACCAGAAAAGAAAAATGTAATAGGTACTTTTACACTGAGAATATAATAGGTACTTCAGTAAAGAATGGTTTGAGGATGAATAAACTGCTACGTATTCACACAATGGAATGTTAAACGGTCATCAAAATGAATGACTGTAGCAACACACAACAATTGGAATGAATCTTAGTAATGTAATAGTAAGTAAAAAAAAGTACCAAAAGAAGATATACAGTTAAAAACAACTATAGATATATATTATACACACACACAATTTTTCGACTGTATATATAAAAGCAATAAAACTATAAAACTATATAAGGAAAGCAAGGAATGATGAATTTAGGATTCTAAATTACGATCACCTTGGGCCAGGGGAAGGAAGTGAAATGGGTTGGGCAGATCATATAATCAGATCTGAATTACTGACAAGATCCTAATTTTATTTTGGGTAGAGGATTTGAGGGTACATATTACTTTATTAAAAATAACTAGTATTTTAAAAGTAATTAAAAGAGCTATGCATGGATCAGTGAGGAATATGTCATGCACCGAGGATTATGATGTCTAACTGTGAGCATATGAAGAACAATAAAAAATACTAAAACAAAACAAGGATGATAACAGCATTTACCTTGTAAAGTTGCTGTTAGGATTAAACAAGTTAATATGTTTAAAACAGAACAATGGTAAGCACTGTACTATGTAGGAGTTTTTGCTATCATCATTTTTGCTTTATGCCAAGGGGTAACCACTATTTATTACGCATGTAAAACTACTATTGGGAATTCCTTGGCAGTCCAATAGTTATGAAACAGCAGGGAAGGGGGCAGGGCACAACCTTTAAAAGAATGACCTAGCCCAAGGGCACGACATAAACTGATTAGAACCTAATAGGTTCAAGATGACAAACTGAATTCCACTAGACCTTAAGCCTCAATATACGCTCATTGTAACACATCAGCAAGCTAAATGACACACCCACACGTGCCATGACAGTTCCAAGGCCAACCATAAAGGTCAAAAAGTGGTCAGTGACCCAATTTATGGAAATCCCCACATCTTCCTCAAAATAGCTGGAATACCCCTCCCACTCATTAGCCTATGACATTACCCACCCCTATAAAAACTGACAACTCCACATCCTGGGTCCACTTTTGCCTTCTGAGATGGCCCACACTCTGTCTGTGGAGTGTGTTTCTCTCTAAATAAATCCGCTTCTAACCTGTCACTTTGTCTCTCACTGAATTCTTTTGGCGATGAGACATCAAGAACCTGAATTTCCTTAAGTGCTAAAACCAGGTGTGTGATCTCAGAAGACTGTGGAGGGCTTCCCTGGTGGCGCAGTGGTTAAGAATCCGCCCGCCAATGCAGGGGACACGGGTTCAAGCCCTGGTCCGGGAAGATCCCACATGCCACAGAGCAACTAAGCCTATGAGCCACAACTACTGAGCCCGTGTGCCACAACTACTGAAGCCTGCGTGCCTAGAGCCCGTGCTCCACAACAAGACAAGCCACGGCAGTGAGAAGCCCGCACACTGCAATGAAGAGTAGCCCCTGCTCCCTGCAACTAGAGAAAGCCCGCATGCAGCAACGAAGACCCAACACAGCCATAAATAAATTAATTAATTAATTTTAAAAAACAAAAAAAGACCGTGGGTTTTGTCCGGGTTCGAGTCCTGGCCGCGTGGATTCAAGTCCCAATCTGAGTTACGTGGCTTCAGCTAATGGTTTCATCTAGGACTCCATGCTTCTACTGCAGGGGGCATGGGTTCCATCCCTGGTTGGGGAACTAAGATCCCGTATGCCAAGAGGTGCGGCCAAAAAAAAAAAAATGTGAAACTACTATTTATTAAGCTGCATTGCAACAGACACCATCAGCTTCCCCCCTAATACCCATTTCGTCTTCTTTGCTGACAGAAGTCTTCTTTTGTCTAGAATGCCAGTGAACTTAGACACAGGCTAAATATTTGCTTTTCTAATATTTGCTTGTATCAAGAGTGTCCATGGGACATAGTTCTGGCAAATGACATACAAGCAGAAATCTGCTGGGATGACGTTTGCTTCTTTTCCTGATAAAAGAGGATGATGTGGCTGGCACTATTGTAAACAGGTTAGGGTTCCCCAGAAAAAGAGAACCAGGAATGGCTTTCTTGACATAAGAGAACCCATTTTGGCCTAAGCCATTCTGTGATCTAAGCCTGGCCACAATGCTTGCCCTTGAACAGGTCTCAGTAATTAATGATCTTAAGGGAGGGAATGCAGAAACAAGGGAGGAGCAGTCAAGAAACAATAGGCAGCCTTGGGGCAGGGCCCTGGTTCCTCAAGAGATATATATAACAATATACATAAAATTAAAAAAAAAATTTTTATTGAAGTATAGTTGATTTACAATGTTGTGTTAATTTCTGCTGTACAGCAAAGTGATTCAGTTATACATATATATACCTTTTTTTAATATTCTTTTCCATTATGGTTTATCACAGAATATTCAACAGAGTTCTCTGTGCTATACAGTAAGACCTTATTGTTTATCCATTCTCTATATAATAACTTACATCTGCTAACCCCTACCTCCCACTCCATCCCTCCCCCATTCCCCACCCCCTTGGCAACCACAAGTCTGTTCTCTCTCTGTGAGTCTGTTTCTGTTTCATAGAGAGGTTCATTTGTACCATATTTAGATTCCACATATAAGTAATAGCATATGGTATTTGTCTTTCTCTTTCTGACTGGCTTTACTTAGTATGATAATCTCTAGGTCCATCCATGTTGCTGCAAATGGCATTATTTCATTCTTTTTATGGCTGAGTAGTATTCCATTATATATATGTACCATATCTTCTTTATCCATTCATCTGTCCATAGACATTTAGGTTGCTTCCATGTCTTGGCTATTGTAAATAGTGCTGCGGTGAACATTGGGGTACATGTATCTTTTTGAAGTATGGTTTTCTCTGGATATATGCCCAGGAGTAGGACTACTGGGTCATAGGGTAGCTCTATTTTTAATTTTTTTAAGGAACCTCCATACTGTTTTCCATAGTGGCTGTACCAATTTACATTCCCACCAACAGTGTAGGAGGGTTCCCTTTTCTCCACATCCTCTCCAGCATTTGCATAACAAAATCTTTTGAGTTTTGCAGGAACTAAGGCCCCCACCCAGGTGGAGGACAGGATGGTGATGTTGACCCTCCTGACTTTACGTCAACTAAAGCTTGGACTCTGTCAACCTTTGCCCCAATTCTATGCTGAATTCTTCTCTGCTTAAGTCGTCTCATAAATATGCATGTACCCTTAGCTTAAAACTTCCCCAATTTTGCTGTTCGGGGAAGCACTGCTTTGGGAAAGATCCCTTGTGTTCTCCTTACTTGCTGCAAGTATTAATAAATCCTTCCTTCTTTGGCTTGGATGTGTCTTTTGGCTTGGTTGTGTCTATTGGCTCAACACCCACCAAGAGGCAAACCCAGTTTTTGGGTAACACTATCTCTCCATCTTCTTTATTCTTAGCTTGAATATACTATGTTGCCTAGAGCCTCAGCAGTCATTTGTTACTATGAGGCAACAGGCATGAAGACAAAAGCAAATATGCCAAGGACGTCAACATTGAAAAAGAAAGTCTTTTTGCATTTTATTGATTACTTCTGAAGTTGAATATTATTTTTATTTTTTTGGCCGCACCATGCAGCATGTGGAAGCTTAGTTCCCTGACCAGGAATGGAACCGCGTGCCCCCACTTCAGTGGAAGCATGGAGTCTTAACCACTGGACTGCAAGGGAAGTCCTGAAGTTGAATATTCTTATAAGTATTGATATGTGATTTAAAAATCTATGTCTAAATAAGTCTAGAAAATCATTTTGATAAGTAGAAAATAAAAATACAAAGTGATGAGAAAGCATTAAGGCATAATTTAATTAATAGTATTTTTCTTTCAGTGGTACCTGGAATATTAATGCATCTTGCATTTGATAATATCTTAGATTTATACAATTATGGTAAAAACTTTACATTTTCTGTTCCTTTCACAATTTGACTTGTGATCCCAGCAGAGAATGTTGCAGCCAGCTCTCTTCAGCTGGATCTCTTTGCATTATTGGGTTGAGGGAGGAAAATACCAACGTCAGTGAGCACATTATAAGAGCCTAAGGCACTTATATCAGTTAAGAGTACATTTGGCTGCAGAGAACAGAGACTCGAACAATAGTAGTTTTTAAAAAAAGAGAGATTTATTTTCTTCTTATAACAAAAAGTCTAGCAGTGGCAGTCCAGCCTTTGGGCATTGGCCTCTGAGGGGCATGTCTGTGTGGATAATGAAAGGTAGGATAAAAAACTTTTTAAAAAAACTCTTTAAGTGTATTTTACTATCCCCCTCCGAACTATTATATTAGATATCTATTGCCCCGTAATGAATTACCTCAAACCTTAGAAGCTCATGATAACAAATATTTATTATCTGATCATTTCTGTGTGTCAGGAATCTGGGTGTGGCTTAACTGGGTAGTTCCGGCTCAGGGTCTCTCATGTGGTTCAGTCCAGCTGTTGGCTCATTTGTGGTCATTTGAAGGCACTACTGTGGGGAGGAGATCCTCATCCAAGCTCACCCACGTGGTTGTTACAGGAAGCCTTAGTTTCTTGCTAGTTTTTGGCTAGAGACCTCAATTCTTCACCTCATGAGTCTTTCTATAGGCTGCCTGAATGTTCTCACAACATGGCAGCTGGCTTCCTCCAGAGCAAGTGAGGAGATAGAGAGACCAAAATGGAAGCTGCAGTACCTTTTATAACCTAATCTCAAGAGTGACATCTATCATTCCAGCTGCATTCAGTTGGTCACACAAACCAACTCTGGAGGGGCCTATGAGGTATTTATACCTGCACAAAGGTGTAAACACCAGGAGGCAAGGATTATTGATGGCCAGCTTGGAATGCCTACCACAACTATGTGTTTTGTTTGTTTATTTGTTTGTTTTATAGATTAATTAAATTAATTTATTTATTTTTGGCTGCATTGGGCCTTTGTTGCTGCGTGCGGGCTTTCTCTAGTTGTGGCGAGGAGGGGCTACTCTTTGTTGCAGTGCACAGGCTTCTCATTGCAGTGGCTTCTCTTTGTTGCGGAGCACAGGCTCTAGGCGCACAGGCTTCAGTAGTTGCAGCGTGCAGGCTCAGTAGTTGTGGCTTTCGGGCTCTAGAGTGCAGGGTCATTAGTGGTGGCACACGGGCTTAGTTGCTCCGCTGCATGTGGGATCTTCCCGGACCAGGGCTCGAACACGTGTCCCCTGCATTGGCAGGTGGATTCTTAACCACTGTGCCACCAGGGAAGCCCCAAACTATGTGTTTTTAATATATATATATAGAGAGAGTAAAAGCATAGTTGATTTAAAACAAGAAAATAAACAATTATAAAAACACTATATATAAGCAAAACACCAAATGGCTGTTACTAATTCACTCTTCCACCAAAAGTAAATGTACATACCTGTTTCAGGACATATATGTCATAATTTGGTATTACTGTTTTAAAATTATTTTCCATCTTGACTTACTCTTTCCATTTAACCTATGTAGTAACTAAAAAATCGTATTTTAATTTTTTCATCTTATTGATTACTACTCTTAAGGCTGAATATTTTTAAAGCACTTGTTAACTAGTTTTACTGCCTTTTTTACACTGTTTATATCCTTTACCTGATACATTCATGTATTAGGATGTTACTGATTTCTTTTTCAATCCCTGGTCGGGGAACTAAGATCCTGCATGATGCGAGGCACGGCCAAAAAAAAAAAAAAAAAAATCCCCTACCCTTGGTATCTGATCACCCTGGCCTGCCTTCAGCAAGAATCCTCCAGCCTTGATGTTTCCTCTTGGTCATTTTCCATGTACTGCTCCCCACCCTGCTACTTAGCTATAAATCTCTACTTGTCCTTGTATTCAGAGTTGGGCCCCCTCTCTCCCCTACCACAAAATCTCCATTGCAATAGTCCCTTTTGAAGAAAATTGTCCTTAGACTCTTTAACAAGTGTCATGAATATATATATATATATATATAATTTTTTTTTTTTTTTTTTTGGCTGTGCCGCGTGGCTTGTGGGATCTTAGTTCCCCGACCAGGGATTGAACCCGCACCCTTGTCAGTGAAAGCGCAGAGTCCTAACCACTGGACCACTAGGGAATTCCTTCATGAATAATTGTTTTTCTTTAACACCTCAGTAAAAATGCCTATACCTTATGTGGGGCCTGAAGCAGGCGCTGGTGGGCTTCAAGGCTCCATTCCGTGGGCTTGCACGAGGCAGCTGTCAGCAGGCCCCATGATGGTCACCGGTATGAGGCTGGCCCTTTTCTGGCACCAGGTTCTACTTCTGGATTCTGAGGCATCCCTGAGAGCCAGAGGAGCCCTGGTAATAATGGAGATTGGATTTCCTTCTAGCCTGGCAGTGTCCGGCCAATTTAATTGGATTTTTAAAAATGAAAATGAGGGACATCCCTGGTGGTGCAGTGGTTAAGAATCCGCCTGCCAATGCAGGGGACACAGGTTTGAGCCCTGGTCCAGGAAGATCCCACATGCAGCGGAGCAACTAAGCCCATGCACCATAAGTACTGAGCCTGCTCTCTAGAGCCCGCGAGTCACAGCTACTGAAGCCTGCGCGCCTAGAGCCTGTGCTCCGCAACAAGAGAAGCCACCGCAATGAGAAGCCCACGCACCGCAACAAAGAGTAGCCCCCGCTCACCACAACTGGAGAAAGCCTGCGTGCAGTAACGAAGACCCAATGCAGGCCAAGATATATAAATTTATTTTTTAAAAAATGAAGGGCTTCCCTGGTGGCGCAGTGGTTGAGAGTCTGCCTGCAGATGCAGGGGATACAGGTTCATGCCCCGGTCCGGGAA
>NC_041231.1:71813179-71820421 GCF_002837175.3 Physeter macrocephalus
TTCGTGCCCCGGTCCGGGAAGATCCCACATGCCGCAGAGCGGCTGGGCCCGTGAGCCATGGCCGCTGAGCCTGCGCGTCCAGAGCCTGCGCTACGCAACGGGAGAGGCCACAACAGTGAGAGGCCCGCGTACCGCAAAAAAAAAAAAAAAAAAAATCAAATCGGACTCAGTTGTCTTCCTCAAGGAGTTAGGGAGAAATTCTATCTCAATCAGGTTTTTTTTGTTGTTTGTTTTCACTCCCCTCTCTCCTTGCTGGAGTCACATAGAACTCCCAAGTTCACCCAGTCCTGGGAGCTCAGGGAAGGGCTCTAGACTTCAGGCTGGTGTGGTTGCTCACTGTGAGAGGCTTGATGTGCTAGCCTCAGTGGTCCTCCTGTCCACAGCCCCGAATGTTGTGGCTCACAGCTCAGTCCCCAGCCTGGGTCCACACAGACATCCTGTCACTCTGGGGTCTGGGAGGGAGTCAAACACCGGCCCCAAGGTGGTCAGAGCCAGGCACCTCTCCATCCCCCAAGGGTAGGGAAATCCCACTTGCTGTAGGGGTTGGGAATGATTGCCTTCTCCCTCATCTTTTCAAATCTACACCCACTACCCACCCACATCATCTAGATCTCTGCCTTTGAGAGCCTAGATTTTCCAAAACAAAAGTATTTTAACTCTCCAACGGGGGAAGAGATGCTCAGTCATCTTAAACCTACAAAGGAAAAATGCCTGTCATGCTTTGGTGGTGTATCAACCAACAAGCAGGAAACCAGCCCCAACTCTGAATGAGGCAATTCTGACAATAAATCACACTGCTGCATGAAGTCCTCACGATTTGACTCCAGTCCAACTTTCCAGGAACATCTCTGAGCATTCCTTCTCATGTTTGTAATACTCTTACTTTCTCAAATATCTTTTCTCCCCTTCTCCACCTGGCTCACTCATACTCATCCCTCAAGGTCATTGGAATCCTCAAGAAGGTGCCAGGGCTCCAGTTTGGCATTTGTAATTCTCTTGGCCTTTCTTTCATGGTTATAAGCCTCACACCAGTATCACAAACAGGAGTGCGACAGTAAGCTCTCCTCTGCATTTGTCTCTTCCATGGGAAGGAAACCACTTCCCAGAACCCCCCCAGCAGCCTTCCCTTCATGGCTTACGGGCCAGAACTGGGTCACATGGTCACCCACAGCTGCAGGGGAGGTTGGGGAAACCAGTTCCTGACAAAGCTGAGTAGAATTGCCATCATTAGTTTAGACATATCATGAGTTATGCCCAGACTGGAAACACAGCTGCCTCACCTCTCCAAAAGATGAGTACCCCTAACGGGGAAGAAGGAAGGAAATGGCTATTAAAGTCTACCACAGAGATCCTGTTCCATGAATTATCCCTTCTTCCCCAATGACATGACAAGAACTCTTACTCTCTGTTTGCCCCTTCTTCCACAGAAGCAGGATTTTTAGATAAAACCAGAATAAGGTTTGCCTTTCCTGGCCTCCCTTGCAGTTGGGTGTAACTGTGTGACCAATCTCTGAGAATGGGTTGGAAGGGGGGGGAAATGAATGGAACCACCAGGTGTTCAGGAGAAAGTCATGTCTTCCTTTTCCCTCTTCCCAATGGCTGAAATGTGGCTGGAGTAGGAAGTCATCTCAGACCAACTGGGCAAGGACATGATAAACACAGAGAGAAGGATCTAGGCTTCTGAAGATTCCCAGAGCAGGGCTGGCCACTTACTTAGGCTCTTACATGAGAGAGGGAAACTATAAACTCCTATCATGTTTAAAGCACTGTTATTTTGCAGCCAAACTTATATCCTAATAAACACAATTGCCTCCAATCCTCTGCCTGTAAGCATGCCAAAGTCTCTCCCAGCTCAAACAATCTCTCCTTTGACCCTGTGTCTCTCTCTGATTTACATTCAGGCTTTGTGTTAGGGCAAGCAACAGATACTGTCTCTTGGCTGATTTAAGCAGAAAAGGCATAGCTCACAGATGTGTGGAAAGGACCAGTTATCTATTGCCACAATGATGCTACATAAACAACCACAAAACCTCAGTGACATGTAACAATGAACAGTACTTAGTTCACAAGTCTGTGGGGTTCAGCTTATCTGGGGCTAGGCTGAGCTGGGCTGATTTCAGCTGGACTCACTCGAGTGTCTGGGGTCAACTGTTGGTTGGCTAGACAGTTTTGTTGATTTTGGCTGAGCTCATTCATATGCCTGAGGGTCAACTGGCTGTTGGCTGATCTAGGATGGCCTCAGCTGGGATAACTCAGGGAGACTTGGCCTAGGGCCACATGTTTCTCATCATCCAACAGGCTACGCTAGACATGTTGTAATGGCAATGGCAGAGGACAACAGTGAGAGTGCTACAGATTGAATGCTTTTGTCCTCCCCAAATTCATACATTGAAAATCTAATGCCCAATGGGATGGTATTAGAAGGAAGGGCCTTTGGGAGGTGATTAGGTCATGATGGTGGAGCCCTCCTGAATGAAGAGAAATTCCCAGAGAAATCCCTTGCTCCTTCCACTATGCGAGGACATGGCAAGAAGTTGGCAGTCTGCAACTCGGAAGAGAGCCTTTGCCAGAATCCGGCCATGCTGGCACCCTAATCTTGGACTTCCAGCCTCCAGAACTGTGAGAAATAAATTTCTGTTGTTTACAAGCCACTCAGTCTGTAGTATTTTGTTACAGAATCACAGACTAAGACAGAGAGCAAGTGCAGCCACCCGAGTGCTTTTCAAACTTCTGCTTGTGTAATGTTTGCGAACATCCATTGATCACAGAAAGTCACAATAGTCAGTCCAGAGTCAGAATGAGAAGGTCCCATGGGACTTCCCTGGTGGTCCAGTGGTTAAGACTCTGTGCTCCCAATGCAGGGGGCCCCGGGTTCGATCCCTGGTCAGGGAACTAAATCCCACATGCTGCAACTAAGACCGAGTGCAGCCAAATAAATAAATAAATATTTGAAAAAAAAAAAAAAGAATGAGAGAAGGTTACACAAGATAATATGGATGCAGGGAGAGGTGAAGAATTGGGGCATGAATGCCATCAGTCTACCACACCACATTCAGAGGTTTTGCTTACAGGATGGTAGCCAATATCACACCACAGGGCTGGGCCACTGAAGACACTGCTGCTGCCAGCAATGAGCATTTGATGCCATAGTTACACTGAGAGAGAGGCCTTCTAGCACCAGACTCTAGATGTTGCTGTTGCCAGAGCTATTCCCCCAAACTGGGTGTTGCTGTCACAGCTGGCACTGCCCACCAAGAATGGATTTTCTTGTTCTCTTTTTTCTTTGCCTCATAAGCTCCTCCTGATTCAAAGTCTAGTTTGGGAAAATTTTATTAGCAGAGCCTATGACATGTGCATATGACTTAGTTCATTAGGAAGGATGGAAAACTAAGTAGCTGCCACTTTTAGCTGCAATACTGGTAGGTGAGCTCTGCTTCCCACAAAGTTTCATAGAGTGAAAAATTCTCCATACAGGGGAAAGGGGTTTATATTACAGGCAACTAAAGAACTAAAACAGAACAACAGTGATGAGAGGGAGGAAGAGGAGGAAACTAGCCTCTCAATCTCTTCACAGCTAAGCTTCTTCTTTCTCTCTCTCTCTCTCTTTTTTTTTTTTCAGGCTGCACCACGTGTCTTGTGAGATCTTAGTTCCCCAACCAGGGATTGAACCCACGCCCTTGGTAGTGAAAGCACAGAGTCCTAACCACTGGACTGCCAGGGAATTCCCCCACAGCTAAGCTTCTTGAAAGAGTACACCTAGCTGACTTTTCTCTTCTACTTTTCTTCCATTCCACTTCTCTAATAATCAGTTATGGCCACACTAATAATGCAAAACCCAGTGGTTTGCAACCACAAGCATCTATTTTTCTCACTCTTGCTTCAGGCTGCAGATCAGCCTGAAACAACTAAATGCTCACCAGTAGTAACATAGATAAACTGTGCTATTTATAAAATGGAATGTTATACAGCAGTGGAAAATGAGGGTAAATCTCAAAACCATCCTGTTGGAATCAAGCAACAGGAGAATGGATACCATACAATATCATTAATATAAACAATACTTTACTTCAGGTTACAAACGTAGGTTGAAAAATATAAATACACAGAGGATGATTAATGCAAAATTCTGCACAGTGGTTACACCTGAAGGGGGGAGAAAGGGGAATGCCCAGAGCAAGGGACCTCCAAGAGGCGTCTAAGGTACTGGTGATGTCCTGTTGTTGCATAGTGTGGGGAGTGGGTACATGCAGGCAAGTGTTATTTTTTTATTTTTAATTTTTATTTTATTTATTTATTTATGACCGTGTTGGGTCTTCGTTTCTGTGCGAGGGCTTTTCTCTAGTTGTGGCAAACGGGGGCCACTCTTCACCGCGGTGCGCGGGCCTCTCACTCTCGCGGCCTCTCTTGTTGCAGAGCACAGGCTCCAGACGCACAGGCTCAGTAATTTTGGCTCACGGGCCCACTTGCTCCGCAGCATGTGGGATCTTCCCAGACCAGGGCTCGAACCCGTGTCCCCTGGATTGGCAGGCAGATTCTCAACCACTGCGCCACCAGGGAAGCCCCAAACGTTATTATTATTCATCAAACTATACATATTAATTTTTTAAAATTAATTAATTAATTAATTTTATTTTTGGCTGCGTTGGGTCTTCGTTGCTGCGTGGGCTTTCTCTGGTTGTGGTGAGCGGGGGCTACTCTTCGTTGTGGTGCACAGGCTTCTCACTGCGGTGGCTTCTCTTGTTATGGAGCACGGGCTCTAGATTTGCGGGCTTCAGCAGTTGTGGCACGCGGGCTCAGTAGCTGTGGCTCGCGGGCTCTAGAGCGCAGGCTCAGTAGTTGTGGCGCACGGGCTTAGTTGCTCCGCGGCATGGGGCATCTTCCCAGACCAGGGCTCGAACATATGTCCCCTGCATTGGCAGGTGGATACACATTAGTTTTATACATTCTTTCGTGTATTTGGTATATTTAACATCCCATGAGAAAAACCTACTAAAGGTGAGGATATGAAGCAATGGAAACTCACTCATTGCTGTGAGGACCACTATAAATTGGAAAAACCATTTCAGAGAGCATTTTGCAGAGTCTAGTTAAGTGGAAACTGCATATTCTGTGATCCTGCAATATTTTTCTTGGGTGTCCCTAGGCGCCTTAAAGCAATGGGTTTTTCAAACTTTGTGACAACCGCTTACTAAGAAATACATTTCACATTACAATCAAGTACACATAAACGCACACAATCACATGTATGTATAAGTGTGTATAAAGTTGAAATAAAAATTTTGCACAACAATGCCTTTTCCTATTACATGTAACACGATCTGATCTTTTCTAATCCTGTCTATTTTTTTAAATTGAGATATAATTGACACATTATGTAACTTTAAGATATAAATGTTCCTGTCTATTTGATTTCATTAAAGGTCGCAACCTTTAATGTCAACTCACTAATAGTTGACAAACTGTACTTTGAAAAACACCACAGTAGAGAAAATTGTGCACATGGTAAATGTGTAAAAGAATGTTAATTGAGCACTGTTCAAAATAAAAATAACTGGCGATGACAATTGAGGAATATTTACATAGTGGAACACAGTAGGGCAGTTAAGACGAACAAACTAGAGCTCCTTGTGTCAACAGAATGCAGCGTGAAAAAACCCAGTTGCTGAAGCATATGTACAGTGTGTTGCTTTTATAAAGTTTCAAAACATGAAAAACATGTTTATAGATTCGCACATATATAGTAAAAGTCGACAACATGGATGAGAGTGGATCCTGGTTTCCACTGGAGAAGGAGGGGAATGGGATCAAGGCGGGGCAAAATGGGGACTTACAAGATTTTTTGTTTCTTAATCTTGTTATTTATTCTTTATTCTTTTTTTTTATTTTTTGGCCACTTGGCTTGCAGGATCTTTTTTTATTTTTTTTTGGCTGCGTTGGGTCTGTTGCTGCGCGCGGGCTTTCTCTAGTTGAGGCGAGCGGGGGCTACTCTTCATTGCGGTGCATGGGCTTCTCATTGCAGTGGCTTCTCTTGTTGTGGAGCACAGGCTCTAGGAGTGTGGACTTCAGTAGTTGTGGCACGCGGGCTCAGCAGTTGTGGCGTTCGGGCTTAGTTGCTCCGCGGCATGTGGGATCTTCCCGGACCAGGGATTGAACCCATTTCCCCTGCATTGGCAGGCAGATTATTAACCACTGCGCCACTAGGGAAGTCCCGCGGCTTGCAGGATCTTAGTCCCCGACCCGGGACTGGACCTGGGCCTTCGGCAGTGAAAGTGTGGAGTCCTAACCGCTGTACAGCCAGGGAATTCCCTATTCTTTAGTCTTCACTGCAGGGTTGGCAAACTACTACCTGTGAGCCAAATCTGGTGCACTGTTTTCGTATGGTCTGTGAACTAAGAATGGTTTTTACATATTTTAATATTTGGGAAAAAAACTGAAAGAACAATAATTTGTGACGTGAAAATCATATAGAATCCCAATTTTTGTAGCGACAAATGAAGGGTTTTTTTTTTTTTAATTAATTAATTTATTTATTTTTGGCTGTGTTGGGTCTTTGTTTCTGTGTGAGGGCTTTCTTTAGTTGCGGCGAGCGGGGGTCACTCTTCATCGCGGTGCACGGGCCTCTCACTATTGCGGCCTCTCTTGTTGCAGAGCACTGGCTCCAGACGCGCAGGTTCAGTAGTTGTGGCTCACGAGCCCAGTTGCTCTGCGGCATGTGGGATCCTCCCAGACCAGGGCTCGAACCCGTGTCCCCTGCATTGGCAGGCAGATTCTCAACCACTACGCCACCAGGGAAGCCCCACAAATGAAGTTTTATTGGAACACAGCCTTGCTAGTTTTGCAAAGCCGAAAATTATTTACAGCCTGGACCTTTATAGAAAAATGTTTGCCACCCCCTAATTTATTATGTGACATATATTTCATAATAATAAAAAATATGGTAGCATTAGAGAAGAATTCTGGAAATAAAATGATGTATAATTCTACTATCTAACAAAATTTTCTAAATTTCTCCATGTTTTCTTCTACTCTGACAAAACCCATATATTTTTATTGAAATCTGGCAAAGACATTTTGCATTCTGCTTTTTCCCTGCTGTACCTCACTTCATAAACCTTTGTGATGCACAATGTAGCATTCAAATTTGCACGATTGGGCTTCCCTGGTGGCGCAGTGGTTGAGAGTCCGCCTGCCGATGCAGGGGACGCGGGTTCGTGCCCCGGTCCGGGAAGATCCCACGTGCCG